>NC_084634.1:28140153-28157653 GCF_033978795.1 Nerophis ophidion
ACTCTCTGAGCACTCCCCACAGGACTCCCCGAGGGACACGGTCGAATGCCTTCTCCAAGTCCACAAAGCACACGTAGACTGGTTGGGCAAACTCCCATGCACCCTCAAGAACCCTGCCGAGAGTATAAAGCTGGTCCACAGTTCCACGACCAGGACGAAAACCACACTGTTCCTCCTGAATCCGAGGTTCGACTATCCGGCGAAGCCTCCTCTCCAGTACACCTGAATAAACCTTACCGGGAAGGCTGAGGAGTGTGATCCCACGATAGTTGGAACACACCCTCCGGTCCCCCTTCTTAAAGAGAGGGACCACCACCCCGGTCTGCCAATCCAGAGGTACCGCCCCCGATGTCCAAACGATGCTGCAGAGTCTTGTCAACCAAGACAGCCCCACAGCATCCAGAGCCTTAAGGAACTCCGGGCGGGTCTCATCCACCCCCGGGGCCTTGCCGCCGAGGAGCTTTTTAACTACCTCAGCGACCTCAGCCCCAGAAATAGGAGAGTCCACTGCAGCTTCCCCAGGCACCGCTTCCTCAAAGGAAGACGTGTTGGTGGGATTGAGGAGGTCTTCGAGGTATTCCCTCCACCGATCCACAATATACATATATATATATATATATATATATATATATATATATATATATATATATATATATATATATATATATATATATATATATGTAATTATTATTTATTTTTTTACTTTAATTAGGTAACACTTCACCTTCTCAGGGATCTTAATGTGAATCATGATCAACGAAAAAGATTGGCTACTTTATGTGTTTTGAAATTAGAAATTGAGATTTGAGCAACAGGTTTTGTAGTTAGTTAGCACACACACACACAGAAATGCAATTGTTGCTGTATGTCTTTTATTAGTTTTTAAATGTCTTCATGACATTCCTACCTATCTGACCTGATTTTACCGTATCAACCCTGGCGGATCCCGAGTTCTTCTGGCATTGGCTTTTTTTTTTTTTTTTTT
Source organism: Nerophis ophidion (assembly GCF_033978795.1). NCBI lineage: Eukaryota > Metazoa > Chordata > Actinopteri > Syngnathiformes > Syngnathidae > Nerophis > Nerophis ophidion. Next base: position 28,141,139 of record NC_084634.1, read on the forward strand.
TTTAAATTTACCAAAAACCAGAAGAAAGATCCACCGGTGAGGCGGCATTTAGCCACTCTGCCCCCCACCTGTGGAAGAAAACTGCCAGAGAGCCTCAGGACTGGAGAGACAGTTGTTATTATTATTATTATTATTTTAAAGAATAAAGATACATATTTTTATTCAGGCTTTTTACCAATCATGTCATACTCCTATGCTATATTTTGTTGTTGTTGTTGTTTTCTATCTTAATTATTATTATTACTACTATTACTCTCTCATTGTTAAGTTTTTATTAACGTATTAATGTATTACTTATATGTTATTTTTACATATTTTTTGCATATGTTTTATATCATTTTTTTTTGGTAGGTAGGAAGGAAGGAAGGAAGGAAGGTAGGTATGTAGGTATGTAGGTAGGTAGGTAGGTAGGTATGTATGTAGGTTGGGTGGATGGATGGTACTTTAGTGATTCCTTCAGAAAAGTTCCCTCTGGAAAAATTTTAATTCCAGCAGCAGTGTATAGAATTGAGATCAAATTCAAAAATTTAAAAGTAAATAATAAATAATGGGGGTATATGTTTTTGTTTTGCATCCCCTGACATCCTAGTATCCCCCCTGCCCCCCAGAGAGGAGTTGTACAGTCTGATGTTGTGTGGGACAAAATACTTTTTGAGTCTATTAGTCCTGCTCCAATAAAGGCGCCATCATTTTTACCCTACATTTTTTTTATTTTTTATTTTTGATGGCGTTACTGTTAGTTATTCACCAGTGCGGACCTCTCAAAGGTGGCCCTTGTCTTCAAATCCTCAGTGCCATGCCATGTTTTGTGTTTTTGTTTCGTTATTGTCAATAATGCTTTGTGTTTGTGTGCGTTTTCTTCTCTTATACGTTTTGTGTAAAGCACTTTGTGTTTGCCACTCGCCTGTGTAAGAAAAGTGCTATGTGAATTAAAGGCCTACTGAAATGAGATTTTCTTATTTATATATAAAAAAATGGGTATTTCTGTCTGTCATTCTGCCGCACATTTTTTTCCCTTTTACCGAAGGTTTTTTGCAGAGAATAAATGATGAAAAAAACACTTAAAGGCCTACTGAAATGAGATTTTCTTATTTAAACGGGGATAGCAGGCCCATTCTATGTGTCATACTTGATTATTTCGCGATATTGCCATATTTTTGCTGAAAGGATTTAGTAGAGAACATCGACGATAAAGTTCGCAACATTTGGTCGCTAATAGAAAAGCCCTGCCTTTACCGGAAGTATGTGCGCGTGACGTCACGAGTTGCAGGGCTCCACACATATTCACATTGTTTATAATGGGAGCCACCGGCAGTAAGAGCAATTATGACCGAGAAAGCGACAATTTCCCCATTAATTTGAGCCAGGATGAAAGATTCGTGAATTAGGATATTGATAGTGAAGGACTAGAAAAAAAAATAAATAAAAAAAATAACAAAAAGCCACGGCTCCGGGCGGCGACAGTGTGAGAGTTTCAGATGTAATTAGACACATTTACTAGGATCATTCTGGAAGCTCCCTTATCTGCTTATTGTTTTAATAGTGTTTTAGTGAGGTTATAAAGATTGTAAAGGCATACCTCGAGGTTGGATAGCTGCGGTGAACACGATGTGTTCGATGAGCCAAGTTCACAGCTGCCTTTTAAACAGCTGCTGCAGGACGACGACTAATCCACTGATGTCTCCGGTAAGAGATATATCACAATTTCCCCATCAAAAAACATGCTGGTTGACGTAGAGAAAACATGTTCGCTTGACCGCTCTGTGTTAAAGCTTCACAAAGAAACACCGGCTGTGTCTCGGTGCTAAAGACAGCTGCAATCCACCGCTTTCCACCAATAGCATTGTTCTTTATAGTCTCCATTATTAATTGAACAAATAGCAAAAGATTCAGCAGCACAGATGTCCAAAATACTGTGTAATTACGCCATGTTTGGTGCAGCGCTAATATTTCCTTACAGTCCGTGACGTCACGCATACACGTCATCATTCCACGACGTTTTCAACAAGAAACTCGCGGAAAATTTAAAATTGCAATTTAGTCAACTAAAAAGGCCGTATTGGCATGTGTTGCAATGTTAATATTTCATCATTGATATATAAACTATCAGACTGCGTGGTCGGTAGTAGTGGGTTTCAGTAGGCCTTTAAGTTTGATTTGCTAATAAAACATCTTAAATGATGTGTCACAAGGTGAAGAGAGTTAACATTACAAATGTATCCTTTTTAGACACCCATTCCACTCATATTGTGGATTTCTGAGTAATGCACATATCAATGGCCACAACCTGACAAGTGGACTGGTCAGGAATGTTCTGGTGTTTAAAGTCTGGTGACCCGAGATACTCTTGCGATAATAGCAGCACAAAAGGCTTAGTGACTAATGGCGGGCCAGCAGGAATGCAGGTTGTATGTACTGTAGGGAGTGAAAGTGTGGGCAAACACGCCAAGCGATGTGAGGAGTGAAAGTATTTATGATACACAACTCATGGCGACGTGTTTAGGCTGTGGTGGGAGTGGAGTGGAGCCCAGCTACATTTTTAGCTGGGAATAAACAGACAGCAGGTACTTGGGCGATGTCATCTCAATGTTTTTCAACCAAAAAATAGAACAAGAACACCACCGACAATTAGTGGTTTAACAGAACATATCTATTTATTAAAGTGTCTTTATTTCTTACAATTGCTAATTATATTGAATAAAAATTACTGGTGGGCTTTCAGGCTTGTCACAAAGGCCATGATTATCTATCTCTGTGGGCCCCTATCTTCTTTTTATTGGACTGGTTTCTGGGTCACACATCTGATACTCCTCCCTCCATTTTTTAAAAACATTTTTTTTTTTTTACCTTTTTGGGCTCCCCCGGAAGAATCTCAGTCAAAAAATGTTTAACAATAAGTCCTTAAACCTCGAGAATGACTTCAGTCCCATTTATCTATACAAAGTCTTTTATAGGGATGTCCGATAATATCGACCTGCCGATAGTATCGGCAGATAAATGCTTTATAATGTAATATCAGTATCGGTTTAACATTTTTCAAAACGGTTTCAAAAAGTAAAATGTATGACTCTTTAAAACTCTGTGTACACGTAGGGAGAAGTACAGAGCGCCAGTAAACCTTAAAGACACTTCCTTTGCTTGCCGGCCCAGTCACATATTATCTACTGTTTTCACACACACCAGCGAATGGAAGGCATACTTGGTCAACAGCCATACAGGTCAGACTGAGGGTGGCCGTATAAACAACTTTAACACTGTTACAAATATGCGCCACACTGTGAACCCACACCAAACAAGAATGGCAAACACATTTCGGGAGAACATCCGCACCGTAACACAACATAAACACAACAGAAAAAATACCCAGAATCCCTTGCAGCACTAACTCTTCGTGGACACTACAATATACACAATTCCAAGGATTATACCCGTACTATCTTGTAAGTTGGTAGTTTTACCTGTGATCGCCAAAAAAAAAAATAGTTAGGGGCTGAGACCGAGTTATCATTGTGTTCATCGGCCAGGCAGGAGTCGTGTTGCTCCCAAGGGTCTATGCCTTCATAAGATGACACAGTCAGTGACCTGCAGCCAGCTGGGATGTCAGTCAGAGAATCACATTACTCAGGTAAGGCCCTGAGGAATGCGGCGAACACTGTACGTGTTATCAACGCATGGCCAGGAACTGATGAAAGGTCCGCCTTTTTTGATGATTAAATATGATATAACTGGCTTTGTGTTTGTGTGTGTGTTCTTGTATTTCTACCCTTTTTTGGACATCAACAAGGAAATGTACCGATATTTTTCCGATTCAAAACGTTTCTGTATTCATTCAATATATAGGATTTCAGCAGGATCTACCCCAGTCTGCTGACATGCTAGCATAGTAGATTTAAAAAAAAAAAAAAAGCTTTTATAATTATAAAGGACAATGTTTTATCAACTGATTGCAATAATGTAAATTTGTTTTAACTATTAAATGAACCAAAAATATGACTTATTTTATCTTTGTGAAAACATTGGACATAGTGTGTTGTCAAGCTTATGAGATGTGATGCAAGTGTAAGCCACTGTGACACTATTGTTCTTTTTTTATTTTTATAAATGTCGAATGATAAATATATTTCTATTGCTGATGCAAATAAATGTAACTGATTGATCATTGAAAAAATGTGTGTCTGATAACCTTCATTTCCCTCTCATTAAATAATGAATACGTGGCGAGGTGGGACGGAGCCGAGGTCTCTGGGAGTCCCCCCGCCAACAATACTGACTGCATTTGAAGTAAACAAGCTACAGAAACACCTTAGTTATGTATATCACATTATGAAAATAAAATTGTAACTGCCAAAAAGAAGAGGACTTAAAGGACTACTGAAATGAGATTTTCTTATTCAAACGGGGATAACAGGTTCATTCTATGTGTCATACTTAATCATTTCGCAATATTGCCATATTTTTGCTGAAAGGATTTAGTAGAAAACATTGACGATAAAGTTTGCAACTTTTGGTCGCCAATAAAAAAGCCTTGCCTTTACCGGAAGTATGTGCGCGTGACGTCACCGGTGTGAGGGCTCCTCACATCCTCACATTGTTTATAATGTGAGCCACCGGCAGTAAGAGCTATTCGGACTGAGAAAGCGACAATTTCCCCATTAATTTGAGCGAGGATGAAAGATTTGTGGATGAGGCTATTGATAGTGAAGGACTAGAAAAAAAAAATACAATGTTTTCTTTAATAAAAAGCGACGGCTCCAGGCGGCAGCAGTGTGAGCGTTTCAGATGTAATTAGACACATTTACTAGGATGAATTCTGGAAGATCTCTTATCTGCTTATTGTTTTAATAGTGTTTTAGTGAGATTGTAAAGACGTACCTCAAAGTCGGATGGCTGCGGTGAAAACGCCAGTGTCTCAGAGACAAGCCGAGAAGCCAAGCTCACAGCTGCCTTTTAAACAGCTACTGCAGGAGGACGAATAATCCAATGATGTCTCCGGTAAGAGATACATCACAATTTTCCCATCCAAAAAACATGCTGGTTGACGTAGAGAAACATGTTCGCTTGACCGCTCTGTGTTAAAAACAAAGTGTCTCGGTGCTAAGGACAGCTGCAATCCACCGCTTTCCACCAACAGCATTGTTATTTATAGTCCCCATTATTAATTAAACAAATTGCAAAAATTCAGCAACACAGATGTCCAGATTACTGTGTAATTATGCGATGAAAAGAGAAGACTTTTAGCCGTAAGTGGTGCTGAGCTAACATGTCCCCTCCAACCAATAACGTCACAAACACACGTCATCATACGCGTCATCATTCCGCAACGTTTTCAACAAGAAACTCCGTGGGAAATTTAAAATTGTAATTTAGTAAACTAAACCGGCCGTATTGGCATGTGTTGCAATGTTAATACTTCATCATTGATATATAAACTATCAGACTGCGTGGTCGGTAGTAGTGGGTTTCAGTAGGCCTTTAAAGGGGTGCCTTGAAGAAACGCCTAATTATGTAAATCACATGTTTGGATCCAAGTGTTCTGTTTGTTAGCAAGGTTAAAATGTCAGGGCAAGTATGTGCCAAGGTGTTTACACTGATCCAAGGTTCCATATACAACAGGAGCACTCTGGTGTTTTTAGGGATTTCCTGCAAACATGTTTGTCTCCCAAGTTTTGAACGTATGGCTTCTTTCCCGGGCCTTCTGTCACGGTTTGGTGGGCGTTGCTTGCAAGCGTGACCCCAACGATGCGGAGATAGCAAACAGCGTGCAGCTAAATGCATGTTTAGTGGCAACAGGGCAATGCACAGGAAGCAGACTAACAAGTAAATGGTAAATTGCTTATACTTGTATAGCGCTTTTCTACCTTCACGGTACTCAAAGCGCTTTGACACTATTTCCACATTCACACACTGATGGAGGGAGCTGCCATGCAAGGGGCTAACCACGACCCATCAGGAGCAAGGGAGAAGTGTCTTGCTCAAGGACACAACGGACGTGACTTGGTTGGTAGAAGGTGGGGATCGAACCAGGAACCCTCAGGTTGCTGGCACGGCCACTCTCCCAACTGCGCCACAAAGATCCAGCCTCACGAGGGAGGTGACACTGCACTATCAACTCTCTTGATTAGCAATCAGGGACAGGTGTGTCCAGCGATCGCAAATGAAGGTGAGGTAAACAGCGGTCAGAGGCAGGAACGCAGTCACTGCATAGCAACACACAAAACAGGAAGTAGAAATGAGAAATAAGAGCGCTGGACAGGAACTAAAACACCAAAGACAGGAAATGGTATTTAATAGCCATCCTTTAAAACGGGGGTCAGCAACCTGTGGCTCTAGAGCCACATGCTTTTTAAAAAATGTATGGAAATGGTAAGAAAATGGAAAATATATTTTTTTCTTGTAATATGGTTTCTGTAGGAGGACAAACACGACACAAATTGTTCCTAATTGTTAGAAAGCCCACAATTTAATATGTGTGTGTGTATTAGGCTGTGCTAGTTTTTATTTGTATCTATTTTTATGATCTTTTATTATTATTATCATTATTATTTTTAATACACTGTAGCACTTTGAGGTTGTTTGTTCAATGTAAAGTGATTTTTACAAATAAAATGTATTATTATTATGCTTCACTGATGAGAGTGTTTGGCGAACGGCGTTTTGTCCTACTAATTTCAGCGGCCCTTGAACTCACCGTAGTTGTGAGGACTGTAACTTTCTCCGATGCTGCCACAGAAATATATGTTTTAGGACACTTCTTCTTCATCTCATTTTGTACACCACAAGTCTTATACTGTGAGTGAATGCACAAAGGTAAGCTTTTTGGATTTTATTGACTTGTTAGGCTAATCAGGCATATTTGGTCACTGCAAGCTAATCGATGCTAACATGCTATTTAAGCTAGCTGTATGTACATATTGCATCATTATGCCTCGTTTGTAGGTATATTTGTGCTAATTTAATTTCCTTTACTTATGTCCTCTGGGTATTTAGTTTATTTTTCCATGTTTCATGACATATCTGTATGTAATATTGGCTGCATTTCTGCTAATTAGTTGTGTCCCATGTTGTTCCAGACCACAGCAAATGTTACCCAGCTTGCAAAGATTGTAATAAATCCATTAAAAGAAGAGAACTTGTTTCCTTTAACACATCTATACCTTTGGCCATTCTAAGACAGTCATTGCCAGGAGTTACCTCAGCCTCTGAGAAGTTTTAATGATGATTTTCAATGTTTCAAAAATGTGTAGAATACAACATTTCTGTCAACGAAAATTTGCGTCAGCTTTTGATTGTAGGCGTATATAGCTAATATAGACACATCATGTGTTCCCTTCATTATAACACTTATATATGGCTTGGGATTTTTTTTGCGGCTCTCTCAGGGAGAGCAAGTCCCAAATTCCAAGCTGCTGTTTTGAGGCATGTTAAAAAAAAAATAATGCAAATTGTGACCTCAATAATAAATATGGCAGTGCCATGTTGGCCTTTTTTCCATAACTTGAGTTGATTTATTTTGGAAAACCTTGTAGCATTGTTTAAACTTTAATGCATCCAGCGGGGCATCACAACAAAATTAGGCATACTATTTTGTTAATTCCAGGACTGTATATATCGGTATCGGTTGATATGGGAATCGGTAATTAACAGTTGGACAATACCGGAATATCGGATATCGGCAAAAAAGCCATTATTGGACATCACTAGTCATTTTGATAGTAGGCTAATTAGCAACATAAATCATGTGTTGCCTTCATTATAAGACTTATATAAGTCTTTGAATTTTTTTTGGCTCCAGACGGATGACTTTTCTGTATTTTTGGTCCAATATGGCTCTCTCAACATTCTGGGTTGCCGACCCCTGCTCTAAAGTGACGGTTCTTTTACTTGAGTACAATTGTTGACTACTCTATCCACCCTTTGCCATTACTTTAGGAAGACATCCTCGGGAGATGCAGGAAATAGTGAGCCCAGCAGGCACAAGACATTAAAACAACGTTGAAAAACTTGTTGAATTAGGTCCTGACGTCGAAACATGATTTTTGACGATGTTTAAGCAAAGTTGGGTTCAACTTGTGATGTTGATTTGACCATTGAATTTTGGTCATTTCCCCACCAATATTCTACAACACAAACAGAACTGTGAAAGTCTGGTTTCACCGGGTTCTTCTGACCCCCAACCACGGACATGACAGCAGCGTTCAGGGTTTCTAACAAGGTTTTATTTTTCAATAAACAGTCTTTCTTGTCCTTTCCAGCCATGTCCAATTTCTCCGCTCGCTTTCGCTCACAATTGTGCTTGCTCTTCCCCCACCTGAGCACACGAATGGTTTTTCTGTCTCTCGCGGCATGCTCTACCATCATCCACCAACTACTTCCCCTCTCCTTCCCAACTGCTATCTTTAACAGAGCGACAGGTGATCAAACAAACACTCACAACTGTGTCTTCTACGTCAGTGGTTCTCAACCTTTATTCAGTCATGTACCCCCTGTGAACATTGTTTTAAATCAAGTACCCCCTAATCAGAGCAAGGCATTTTTGGTTGGAAAAAAAAAAAGAGATAAAGAAGTAAAATACAGCACTATGTCATCAGTTTCTGGTTTATTAAATTGTATAACAGTGCAAAATATTGTTCATTTGTAGTGGTCTTTCTTGAACTATTTGGAAAAAATGATATAAACTTAAAACTTGTTGAAAAATAAACAAGTGATTCAATTATAAATAAAGATTCCTACACATAGAAGTACTCATCAACTTGAAGTGCCCTCTTTGGGGATTGTAATAGAGAACCATCTGGAGAACTTAATTCTAAACATTTCTTCACAAAAAAGAAATATTTTACATCAATATTTCTATTACGACTGGTGGGCATAGTGATGCCGAATTTGTCCCTTCTTGGATGCGTCGACATGAACACAGCAATGGTAAGTTTAAATTATTTATTAAACTTAACAAAAGCAGACTATGAACAAAAATACTGGAGCTAACAGACAAAACAAACCAAGGACGCTAGCATAAAAGCTAAGAATAGAAAACAGAAAAACTAAGACTGGCACAGACACACAAAAAGGAAAAACAATACATCAGCGTGACAGCTGGAATAAAACAAAGGCTAAGCATGAAAAGCTAGCGAGGATATACATACGTGTAAGAACCAGTCGTGAATGTTGCTTGAAGGCAAAATAGGAACCCAGCAGAACTAACAAAAGGGGCAGGTTTATATAAGGCAGTAATCAAAATAGAAACAGGTGTGCGTCGAAAACGAGGAGCAGGTGAACTAATAAGCTACCATGGTGACAAAGCAAACAGGAAATAAGGAGTCAGACGGAGAGATATACAAAAATGGAAACAAAACAACAAACTGTGAAGATCCGAGCAGCGGATCGCAACAATTTATGGAACATGTCCACAAAAAAAATCTAGCTGTCAACACTGAATATTGCATTGTTGCATTTCTTTTCACAGTTTATGAACTTACATTCATATTTTGTTGAAGTATTATTCAATAAATATATTTACAAGGATTTTTAAATTGTTGCTATTTTTTGGAATATTTAAAAAAAATCTCACGTACCCCTTGGCATACCTTCAAGGGGTACGCGTTCCCCCATTTGAGAACCACTGATCTACGCACCTGCCGCTAATCTCGAGGCTGTTCCTGACACGCCCCGCTTCTCCGCAGGCCCGCAGGCCCCCCCCCCCCCCCCCCCCCCCCCCAAGCCCCCCAACAGGAATTGTTTAACGTCGACCCAGACTTAAATAAGTTGAAAAACTAATTGGGGTGTTACCATTTAGTGGCCAATTGTACGGAATATGTACTGTACTGTGTAATCTACTAATACAAGTTTCAATCAATCAATCAAAAGAATGTTAAGCCTACATGCTTTTTGACAACTTTTATTCAATGTCAGGTTGTGACGTTGATTTGACCATTGAAATTTGGACATTTCCCAACCAAACGACGTGGATCCAACGTTGGACATCCACGTTGTCTCACTTTACAAACACAACTATTTTGCAGCAATGTTTCAGAGTCAGTTTTAAAGGACATGTATGTTTAATCAACGTTGTATCAATGTCCTGTGCCTGCTGGGAACATTGTTTACGTTGCGCAACCTTTGCCTGCGCAGGCAACCCCCTCCTCCCCCCAATGGAAGGTAAACGGAGAGCTGGCAAATAAGCAAAGTTTGGAGTTGATTCATGCAGAGACAGAGAGGATTAGACAGGCAGACGGGCAAAGATGAGAGGAGATGTGTTGTGAGAAGGCCTCTTCAGTGGCTTCCTTCATGTTCTCCATATGGGGATCAGTCCACGTTTGGCTGAGAGGTAACATGCCACCACCGCCCAAAGTCGCAACCACCACAGTGTTGGCAGTGGGGAAGCTGAGTATAGAATGTAATACTGAATGCAGGGGAAAACGTCTTTAGGGTCGCTTACTTTTCCCCGACAACATCAATTGTTTGATTGACTTTAAAGCAAGGTTAGCATTTCTTGCCATGCATTCTAATTCCTTTTTTATTCACTCAATACGAAATATACATAATGAAGTATCCATGCATTAGTGCTGTCCCGATACCAATATTTTGGTACCGGTACCAATACTTCTTGGTATTTCTAAATAAAGGGGACCACAAAAATTGCATTATTGGCATTATTGGCTGTAGCAAACTGAGCAAAAATTAACATATTAATCATGCACTTTCTCTTGCTACTTCAAGGCTTGAATGTTCAATTTATTCATTGTTATTTTATTTTCAAATTTATTATTAGCCTGTGGAAAAAGTTTATTTTGTTATTTGCCTCAGAAGGCTGCAAATAGAAAAGAGGCATTACATTTTTATTTAAATTTAATTTAATATGCCATTGATATTTTTTTAAATTAATATTATTACTATTTGAATCGCAATTTTGCATGTCACTATAAAGTTATATAAACCTTGCTTGTTCAATATTCAAAGCAGAACTTGTTTGGATCCCTATTGATTGATTGATTGATACTTTTATTAGTAGATTGCACAGTTCAGTACATATTCCGTACAATTGACCACTAAATGGTAACACCCGAATAGGTTTTCCAACTTGTTTAAGTCGGGGTCCACGTTAATCAATTCATGGTAAAGTAAAATTAAAAGGTTAATTTGTACAACCTTGGCCCGCGGCTTTGTTCAGTTTTCAATTTTGGCCCACTCTGTATTTGAGTTTGACACCCCTGATTTAAACCAAACCTGAATAAATGCAGACTATTTTGCCAATAAGAGATTGGTGTAGTTAATATTGTACATAACAAGATCTCATAAATCTAGTTGGTGTGTTCCTGTTAATGATATACACAATATAAAATTACAAAACTATCAAAAGATTCGATATTTTAATTTGGGAATAGTCGTGAGAGCATACCGATATGGTATCGGCGGTATTGATATTTCAGTATTGACGAATCTGTTTTTAATGTCGTTCGTTTTAATTTTTCAATGTGCTTTATCCAGAATTTTTGGAACATTGTACTCTATCAGTTCATTACATTTCAGTGCAAAAGTTGCCAACCATGCACAGGTGGCGCTCGTTTTACGACGTTTCGTGGTTATGAAAGCACTTGTACATTTAAAAAAAAAAAAAAGATTAGTAGTAATTATTTCATGATCAACCATTTTTCCAAGACTTCCTTGATGTTACAAATGAAGATACTCAAACTCATATTCGATGTTATCCTACATCCAAACCAAACAGACTCGAGACCTTAGGAAACCTCGATGATTTCCTCAAAATATCAAATGTGGTTTTGATCATTTTCACTTTTGGCAAAACATGTGGACAGTTATTTATTTTCACGTGTGAGAGGAATTATCAGCAGTTTGATTATATGAGACGAGGAATTAAAAAGGTCATTCATAGTTTTGCTTTCCAACAAGCGTTGCACAACGAAAAAACAACAAGTTGTCTGTCAATCACGCCGACAGAAGCGAGAGTTGGCAGGTGGAAAACTTGAGTCATTTGGAATATCTTCAAAACTTGGCAGACGTGTGGCGGTTTCTGTTGAAGTCATTTTCTTATTACATTTTTGGGTTTACCTCTTCATCATAACCAGACCTCCCGACGCAAGTATGTTGAAATATCACTCTGGTGGACTACAGACTGTCCATGTGATGAGACCATCCACATATGTCAATGGACAGATAGCATGTGAATGTATGTATGTACTGCATTTATATGTAAGAACTGTTTGTGTATGCGAATAGAAAGACAGAGGTCCTCAGTATGTGAGTGGACAAACAGATATCCACGGTTTGCACATATGTGAATGGACAGACATCATATCTATGTATGTACTGAATTTATATGTAAGTACCGTTTGTGTGATTGTGAATAGACAGACAGAGGTCCTCAGTATGTGAGTGGACAGACATATGTGCACAGTTAGCGCATATGTGAATGGACAGACAGCATGTCTATGTATCTATGCACTGCATGTATGTGTAATTACAGTTTTTGTGTATGTGAATAGACGGACAGACGTCATCAGTACGTGAGTGGACACACAGCTGTCTGCATTAAGCACAAAATGAAGAAGTAAATCCATCCAAAGAAATGGACGGCTCGCAACTTGAGCTTGATTGTCTTCCTCTTTTGGACAAAACTCCTTCACTGCTCACGTGTCCGAGAGCATGAGAAGAAAGCTTTCCAAAAACAAATCATAATCATCAACAACTACATGACAATTTTCGTCTGCCGGTCCATTCAAAGATATCGCTAAGTGATCCAGCGTGTAGACCTGGCACTACAGACAAGTGAGGAATAAACATGTTGGACGATGATGAAGCACCTCCCATAAAGATGGATTGTCAGTTGTTTTTGTCGTGTTGTCTTTAATAACGACAGGATGTTGCGTGGAGTGAAGGCCTGAGATGGTGCGAGTAGGTGGAAGATCTCCCACAATGCTCCTCTCTGTCTCCCAGCCAGCTCCGATCAGACACTCTCACAGGCCCAATTAGCAGCAAATACGCTTCAGGGCCACAGAAAAGGGAGGAGTGGCGTCGGGCTCTTGAATATGACTTTATTTTCCCCCATCGAGTCCACATAAAAAGGACACCCTGGTGATCAATCAATCAATCAATCAATCAATGTTTACTTATATAGCCCTAAATCACTAGTGTCTCAAAGGGCTGCACAAACCACTACGACATCCTCGGTAGGCTCACATAAGGGCAAGGAAAACTCACACCCAGTGGGACGTCGGTGACAATGATGACTATGAGAACCTTGGAGAGGAGGAAAGCAATGGATGTTGAGCGGGTCCAACATGATACTGTGAAAGTTCAATCCATAATGGATCCAACACAGTCGCGAGAGTCCAGTCCAAAGCGGATCCAACACAGCAGCGAGAGTCCCGTTCACAGCGGAGCCAGCAGGAAACCATCCCAAGCGGAGGCGGATCAGCAGCGCAGAGATGTCCCCAGCCGATACACAGGCAAGCAGTACATGGCCACCGGATCGGACCGGACCCCCTCCACAAGGGAGAGTGGGACATAGAAGAAAAAGAAAAGAAACGGCAGATCAACTGGTCTAAAAAGGGAGTCTATTTAAAGGCTAGAGTATACAAATGAGTTTTAAGGTGAGACTTAAATGCTTCTACTGAGGTGGCATCTCGAACTGTTACCGGGAGGGCATTCCAGAGGACTGGAGCCCGAACGGAAAACGCTCTATAGCCCGCAGACTTTTTTTGGGCTTTGGGAATCACTAATAAGCCGGAGTCCTTTGAACGCAGATTTCTTGCCGGGACATATGGTACAATACAGTGATCTGCTGGTCAACTTATTGGGATCAGCACCCAATGGTCATTTTTCTATTTTACATCATGTACAGGTCAGGCCAAAAGTTTGGACACACCTTCTCCTCATTCAATGCGTTTTCTTTATTTTCACGACTATTTACATTGTAGATTGTCACTGAAGGCATCACAACTATGAATGAACACATGGAGTTATGTACTTAACAAAAAAAAAGCGTGTTATATATTATAGTTTCTTCAAAATAGCCACCCTTTCCTCTGATTACTGCTTTGCACACGCTTGGCGTTCTCTCGATGAGCTTCAAGCACACCTGCAAAGTGGAAACCATTTCAGGTGACTAGCTCTTGAAGCTCATCAAGAGAATGCCAAGAGTGTGCGAAAAAGGACAACACCTTAGTGTGAGGAACATATTCTCGTAACAAAGACTTGAGGAGTTATTTGGACACCATAGGGCAGGGTCCCCAAACTTTTTGACGCGGGGGTCGCATGGGATTAAAATAATTTGGCTGGGGGCCGGGCTGTTTATATATATGTATTACCGCTTATTCCCTTTGGGGTCGCGGGGGGCGCTGGTGCCTATCCCAGCTACAATCGGGCGGAAGGCGTTGTACACCCTGGACAAGTCGCCACCTCATCGCAGGGCCATATATATATATATATATATATATATATACATATATATATATATATATATATATATACAGTATATATATATATATGATATGACGTCATCGATTGGAAAATGCATTTTTAGACAATGTGATTTGCCTGAGCGGCTAGGAGACTGAGAGTAAAAAGCAACAAGCGGTAGAAAATGGATTAGAGAGGACACATTATAAAAAAAAAATTAATTTTAATTTTTTTTTTTAACTTGGGACTTCCTGCGGGCCAGATCTCAAACGCTGGTGGGCCGGATCTGGCCTGCGGGCCGTAGTTTGGGGACCACTGCTGTAGGGCAATATATTTAAAGTAGCAAAGACTTCATTTAGAGTTATTTGGTTAGGGTTGGGGTTAGGGTTAGGTTTAGGGTTAGGGCCATGCAGAATAAGGCATGAATAAGTACTTAATAATGACTATTTAAGAGCCATTATGTTACTAATTTGCATGTTAATAAGCAACTAATTAATGGTGAATATGTTCCCCATAGGGCTTCACGGTGGGAGAGGGGTTAGTGCGTCTGCCTCACAATATGAAGGTCCTGCAGTCCTGGGTTCAAATTCAGGCTTGGGATCTTTCTGTGTGAAGTTTGCATGTTCTCCCCGTGAATGCGTGGGTTCCCTCCGGGTACTCCGGCTTCCTCCCACTTCCAAAGACATGCACCTGGGGATAGGTTGATTGGCAACACTAAATGGTCCCTAGTGTGTGAATGTGAGTGTGAATGTTGTCTGTCTATCTGTGTTGGCCCTGCGATGAGGTGGCGACTTGTCCAGGGTGTACCCCGCCTTCCGCCCGATTGTAGCTGAGTTAGGCGCCAGCGCCCCCCGCGACCCCAAAAGGGAATAAGCGGTAGAAAATGGATGGATGGATGGATGGATGTTCCCCATACTAAAGTGTTACTCAAAACAGTAATCAGAGCAAAGGGTGGCTATTTTGAAGAAACTAGAATATAAAACATGTTTTCCAGTTATTTCACTTCTTTTTGTTAAGTACATAACTCCACGTATGATCATTCATAGTTTTGATGCCTTCAGTGACAATCTACAATGTAAATAGTCATGAAAATAAAGAAAAACGCATTGAACGAGAAGGTGCATCCAAACTTTTGGACATTTCACATACTTGCTATTGGCATTTCTTTTTGATTGTCGTTTGATTGAACCACAGTAGACCATAGATCTAGTATGGCAGTACCTACAGTTTGCAATACCAGTGTGGTCTTAAAAGGTGGTGGAAACTGAAATTATTTGAATATTTGCACTTCTTACTCCTATTTTTTTTTGTAAGAAGTTCCCCATTGCTCCCTTTGTGTAAAAGTAAATAACTAGTGTTCCAAATAACAGCGTTCAATAACAACGCCGTCAGAGAGACGTTCAATGTGACGTGGAATGATAGTTTGGATGCAACAAGACTGCGCTAGAGGTACAGAAAGGTTAATGCAGGAAACATCTTTTTACTTATGAAAGCAACAACCAGCACCACACTAAAATGGACTTGCTTTCAAATACAGGCAACATCACACAGCAAACAACACACACACACACACATAGGCATTATTACTACGGGAGAATAACGAACAACAAATCAATGATTGAAGTGACAAGCTTGCAATCCTACAAAACCTTGTTTGATGGCTTAATCTGGCCAGTGTCTCCAGCTCTCACTGGATCGGTTCGCAACCGAGTGTGAACCAAACTGGGATAAGAATCAGCACCTCCAAATCCGAGTCCATGCTTCTCACCTGGAAAAGGGAGGAGTGCCATCTCCGGGTTGGGGAAGAGATCTTGCCCCATGTAGAGGAGTTCAAGTGCCTCGAAGTCTTGTTCACGATTAACGGAAGAGTGGATCGTGAGATCGACAGGCGGATCGGTGCGGCGTCTTGATTAATGCAGACGCTGTATCGATCCGTTATGGTGAAGTAGGACCAGAGCTGGAAGGCAAAGCTCATTATTTACCGGTTGATCTACGCTCCCATCCTCACCTACGGTCATTAGCTTCGGGTTATGACTGAAAGGACAAGATCACAGGTACAAGCGGCCGAAAGGACTTTCCTCCGCCGGGTGGCGGAGCTCTCTT
>NC_084634.1:28167653-28300153 GCF_033978795.1 Nerophis ophidion
AAATTGTACGAATCATAATGTTGTTGGGTTTTTTTTACACTTTGGGGGGGTGGTATAGCTCGGTTGGTACAGTGTGTGGGTCAGCAACTGCAGGGTTCCAGGTTCGATTCCCGCTTCCGCCATCCAAGTAACTGCCATTGTGTCCTCGGGCAAGAAACTTTACTCACCTTCTCCCATTGTCACCCACACTGGTTTAAGTGTAATTTTGATATTGGGTTTCACTATGTAAAAGCACATTGAGTTACTCAAGAAAAGCGCTATATAAATAAACTTCACTTCACTTACATGTCGTTATTTATATTTTCTGAATAAATGATGTGATAATGTTCATCAGTCAACTCATTGGTGTTAATGTTCAATCTATCAAGAAAAAAAAATCACATCAAAATTAAACCACAGGATGTTATTTCTGGGGGTGCAGATCACTGACAATATAACCTGGTCCCTACACACCGGAGCTCTTGTAAAAAGAGCTCAGCAGCGCATGCACTTTTTGCGTCGGATGAAAACAGCACAGCTTCCTTCCCCCATTCTCACCACATTCTACAGAGGCACTGTAGAGAGCCTGCTGGCCAACAGCATCTCTTTCTGGACTGGAGCCTGCAATGCCTCAGACTGGAAGTCTCTCCAGAGAGTGGTGAGGATGGCGGAAAGGATTATCAGGACTCCTCTTCCTCCTATCCAGGAGATCGCAAAAAGCCGCTGCCTGACCAGGACTCAGAAAATCTGCAAAGACTCTTCCCACCCCCACCAAGAACTGTTTTCACTGCTGGACTCTCGGAAGAGGTTCCGCAGCCTCCGCAGCAGAACCTCCAGGTTCTATTACAACTTCTTCCCTCAGGCCGTAAGACTCTTGAACGCATCATAAATAAATTATCCCCTCAACTCCCCCCAAAATGGATTAACTCGCTGGAGTAAAAAAGACAATATAACATACATCCATAAACATGGACGCATATGAAAAAGTGCAATGTATTTTTCTGTACAGTAATCTATTTATTTATATCTGCACATTATTGCTTTTTTTAAATCCTGCACTACCAAGAGCTAATGCAACACAATTTTGTTCTTATTTGTACTGTAAAGTTCAAATTTGAATGACAATAAAAAGGAAGTCTAAGTCTAAGTCTATGTAGTTTGATCATTTTACTCGACTGATGTACTAACATCATGTGGTTTATTTTGCACATATGTATAATCATCTACAACAGGGGTCGGCAACCTTTACCACTCAAAGAGCCATTTCGACCCGTTTCACAAAATGAGGAAGACAATGGGAGCCGCAACTATTCTCGCCAATATCTGCTGGTGGTCATCCAGATGACAAGAATAAGGGCATGCCATGAAGCCATTGCCTTAAACACCTTCTACAACATGTACAAACTGCTTGTCAGTCCAGCAACATGTTGTGAGAGGCTTCCGCAGATGCACGCACACGACTGGAAGGCATACTGGGTGACACATAGTACACTGACGGTTGTGATATAAACAACTTTAACACTCCTACTAATATGCGCCACATTTTGAACCCACACAAAAGAAGAAAGACAAACACATTTCGGGAGAAAATTCTCACAGTAACACAACATAAACGCATCACAACAAATACCCAGAATCCTTTGCATCCATGACAATTCCTGACTATGTTATACACTCCGCGAGCACCAAACCTCGCCCACCTCAACCACGCAGGGAGTGGAGGGGGGTTGGTGCTCGCGGGGCGTATCAATCAATCAATCAATGTTTATTTATATAGCCCCAAATCACAAATGTCTCAAAGGACTGCACAAATCATTACGACTACAACATCCTCGGAAGAACCCACAAAAGGGCAAGGAAAACTCACACCCAGTGGGCAGGGAGAATTCACATTCAGTGGGACGCCAGTGACAATGCTGACTATGAGAAACCTTGGAGAGGACCTCAGATGTGGGCAACCCCCCCCCCTCTAGGGGACCGAAAGCAATGGATGCCGAGCGGGTCTAACATGATACTGTGAAAGTTCAATCCATAGTGGCTCCAAGACAGCAGTGAGAGTCCCGTCCACAGGAAACCATCTCAAGCAGATCAGCAGCGTAGAGATGTCCCCAACCGATACAGGCGAGCGGTCCATCCTGGGTCCCGACGAGCGGTCCATCCTGGGTCTCGACTCTGGACAGTCAGTACTTCATCCATGGTCATCGGACCGGACCCCCTCCACAAGGGAGGGGGGGACATAGGAGAAAGAAAAGAAGCGGCAGATCAACTGGTCTAAAAAGGAGGTCTATTTAAAGGCTAGAGTATACAGATGAGTTTTAAGATGAGACTTAAATGCTTCTACTGAGGTAGCATCTCGAACTGTTACCGGGAGGGCATTCCAGAGTACTGGAGCCCGAACGGAAAACGCTCTATAGCCCGCAGACTTTTTTTGAGCTCTAGGAATCACTAATAAGCCGGAGTCTTTTGAACGCAGATTTCTTGCCGGGACATATGGTACAATACAATCGGCAAGATAGGCTGGAGCTAGACCGTGTAGTATTTTATACGTAAGTAGTAAAACCTTAAAGTCCCATCTTAAGTGCACAGGAAGCCAGGGCAGGTGAGCCAGTACAGGCGTAATATGATCAAACTTTCTTGTTCTTGTCAAAAGTCTAGCAGCTGCATTTTGTACCAACTGTAATCTTTTAATGCTAGACATGGGGAGACCCGAAAAAAATACGTTACAGTAATCGAGACGAGACGTAACAAACGCATGGATAATGATCTCGGCGTCTTTAGTGGACAAAATGGAGCGAATTTTAGCGATATTACGGAGATGAAAGAAGGCCGTTTTAGTAACGCTTTTAATGTGTGACTCAAAGGAGAGAGTTGGGTCGAAGATAATACCCAGATTTTTTACAGAGTCACCTTGTTTTATTATTTTGTTGTCAAATGTTAAAGTTGTATTATTAAATAGAGGTCGGTGTCTAGCAGGACCGATAATCAGCATTTCCGTTTTTTTGGCATTAAGTTGCAAAAAGTTAGCGGACATCCATTGTTTAATTTCATTAAGACACGCTTCCAACTGACTACAGTCCGGCGTGTTGGTCAGCTTTAGGGGCATGTAAAGTTGGGTGTCATCAGCATAACAGTGAAAGCTAATACCGTATTTGCGTATGACGTCACCTAGCGGCAGCATGTAGATGCTGAAGAGTACAGGGCCAAGGACCGAACCCTGGGGAACTCCACACGTTACCTTAACATAGTCCGAGGTCACACTGTTAGAGGAGACGCACTGCATCCTATCAGTAAGATAAGAGTTAAACCATGACAGGGCTGAGTCTGACATACCAATTCGTATTTTGATACGCTCTAATAAAATATTATGATCGACGGTATCGAAAGCAGCGCTAAGATCGAGGAGCAGCAACATAGATGACGCATCAGAGTCCATCGTTAGCAATAGATCATTAGTCAGTTTTGCGAGGGCTGTCTCAGTCGAGTGATTTGCCCTGAAACCGGATTGAAAGGTTTCACATAGATTGTTAAACGCTAAGTGCTCATTTAGCTGCTCTGCAACAATTGTTTCGAGGATTTTCGAAATAAAGGGAAGGTGAGACACCGGTCGGTAGTTTACCATGAGGTCAGGATCGAGGTTAGGTCTTTTAAGGAGAGGATGAATAACCGCTTTTTTGAATGCAACGGGAATAACAGTCAGGAAGTCTTATTGAATTCCGGAATCTCCCCGCAACAATCTGGGGGGTCGGCGATTGTGCAGCTGAGCCGCGGGTTGCCGACCCCTGATCTACAAAGATGAAAATAACTTATATTGCGACATCCAGTGGACACATTTAGAACATCTGTTTCTTTCATTCAAAAATTTTGGGTTAATTTTTATACTTAGCAAACTCATCCCGCGGGCCAGGTGGAACCTGTTTCCAGGCCTTATCCGTCCCTCGGGCCGTATGTTTGAGACCCCTGGTTTAAACCAAAAGTTAAGGACACATGAAAACAAGAGGGAATTATTGAAAAAAAAGAAAGAAGGACATGAAAGAGAAAAGAGCTACTGTAACCAGG
The DNA here is from genome assembly GCF_033978795.1 of Nerophis ophidion. NCBI lineage: Eukaryota > Metazoa > Chordata > Actinopteri > Syngnathiformes > Syngnathidae > Nerophis > Nerophis ophidion. The sequence continues at coordinate 28,171,689 of NC_084634.1, forward strand.
TACCGCCATTTTTACATGCAGCCACAAAAGCAAAAGGGAAAGGCGCTAAGATAAATGTCATCTAATGCTGCTGCTCGAGTGCTGACTAAAGAGTAGATCAGATTTATCTTCGACTTGCATCTTGCATTGAATCTTCTGAGCTCAAAGTTTAGTGCTGTTTCAGCTTTAGCTGTACATGGAAGTATCATTTTTTCTTGTGGTACAAAAAAACTATCTCTCTATGTTTTCTCTCCTTTCTGACCGTTACTGCTTAAAGTGATGCACGATTCGGTACTTGAAAAAAAACAAAAAAAAAACAAAATGTAGACGCTAAAATGTGTTTGTCCAGCAAATGTACAGAAGAAAGCAAAACTCCAGTAACAGTGGTAGGGAATGTAAATATTATTGCAACTTAAAGCTCAGACTTCCGCATTCATCAAAAAGAAAATGACAGGGCACTCTTAGATGATTGTCCAGCACATGCTGTGCTTGAAAGAACATGGCAAACATGTCCACATAGATTTAGGTCATTTATTTTGTGGTTGCCAATGTTGAATCTAAGACTTGTGTCAGTTAGTTTGACATGACCGTGAACCTCTCAGCTCCGTCTTTTCTGTCGGAACCAGCCTGCACTCAGATACGTCTCATGGTCTAAGAAGCTTAGATAGAATTTTTGGAATTTCCACGAATGAAGTGCCGAGCCACATTGCACAGTGTTGGTCGTTTTACCTTAAAAAAAGTCATTAGTTACAGTTACAAATGACTCCTCCCAAAACACAAGTAACCTCATCGTAAGAGTAATTAGTCACTGTCTTTTCATGTCTTTATTTTACGCCACTTTAAACGTCAAATATATTTATATGAACTAAAAACACTATTTACCAGGGGTCGGCAACCCAAAATGTTGAAAGAGCCATATTGGACCAAAAATACAAAAAAGTAATGTTGAGAGCCGCAAAACATTAAAAGACTGATATAAGTGTTATAATAATGATAACACATGATGTAAGTGGCTAATTAGCTATATTAGCCTGCTATCAAAATGACTGTGTCGCAGGCTGACGCAAATCTTCGTTGACAGAAATGTTGTATTGACACATTTTTTACAACATTGGAAAACATTAATAAAATTTCTCCGAAAAAAAGCTCACCTTTGTGTATTTACGCACAATATAAAACGTTTGTACGGAGGGCGGTGTGGCATGCGGGCCTGCAGCGAAACTGGGTGTGCCAGAACCGGCCTCGGGGTTAGTGACAGGTACGTAGATGGCCCAGGTGGGCTTTGTCATTTAATCACCTGTCGCGCTGTAAAAGCAGCAACCGGGAGGGGAGATGGTGTTGGAGCTGGGGGAGAGCGAGAGCAAGACATACAGTCACAAAAAGACAATTGCTGAAAAGCAACACAGAGACCCATGCATCCATCCATTTTCTACCGCTTATTCCCTTTGGGGTCGCGGGGGGCGCTAGTGCTTATCTCAGCTACAATTGGGCGGAAGGCGGTGTACACTCATCGCAGGACCAACACAGATAGACAGACAACATTCACACTCACATTCACACACTAGGGACCATTTGGTGTTGCCAATCAACCTATCCCCAGCTGCATGTCTTTGGGAGTGGGAGGAAGCCGGAGTACCCGGAGGGAACCCACGCATTCACGGGGAGGACATGCAAACGGCACACGGAAAGATCCCGAGCCCGGGATTGAACCCTGACTACTCAGGACCTTCGTATTGTGAGGCAGACACACTAACCCCTCTTCCACCGTGAAGCCCCGCAACACAGAGACTTCGTTGGAAAAATAAAAATGTAATCTGAAGCTTAACCGGGCTCTCATGTCCGTGTTTGGTGGTCCAAAGAACCCCCTGGAGGGCAACCTCCACAATTTGGCGCCCAACGTGGCCCACTCCAATTTAAAGACAGCATAAGTCTGTTACACATACTTGTCAACCCTCCCGGATTTTCCGGGAAACTCCCGAAATTCAGCGCCTCTCCCGAAAATCGCCCGGGACAAATTTTCTCCCGAAAATCTCCCGAAATTCAGTCGGAGCTGGAGGCTACGCCCCCTCAAGCTCCATGAGAACAGACTCAGCAATGTTGTGACCCTCTTAAACAGGACAATACTGCCATCTACTGTACATAGAATAGAATAGAATGTACTTTATTGATCCCTGGGGGATATTCAGCACCACAGTTCTCTCAGAATAAACAATGATAATAATAAATAATATAATATATTTAATATATTATATATACAATATATAATATATGAATAATATAAATATATTCTACATATATTCTACATTTAAGTGCAGTCAAGGAACATATGCATTAGGGAGTCTGTTCTGAAACCCACAGTAAAGAGACTTAACTTCATCACATTGCCTGGTTATTGACTCCAACCCAATATATTACACCGTCGACGAGCAAAATGAAGAAATACGCTTGCAAGTTCCAGAACGATTGGAAACAAGAATTTCAGTTTATCCAGGAGAGTTCGAAGGGGAAAGGGTATGTTGCCTGTAAATTTTGTAGAACAGACTTCTCCATTGAACACGGTGAACGGATATACTCAGTCATGAATGGTCAGCGAAGCACAAAGCGTCCGTAGCGCAGCATCATTCACAACCCAGTATTATGGGCCACCTCGCAAAATGAAGACCCGATGGTGTAACTTATGCTGAGACAAAGATGGCTTTGCTTATAGCTGGAAGCAACATCCCGTTCTCATTTGCGGATGTCTACAACAAATCCGTGAAGGATGTTCCCGGATTCTGAAATCGCTCGCTCATACGCAAATGGCAGAACAAAGGTTACTTAAATAGTGAAAGGTAAGTGTTGTTTTTTTTTTTTAGTAACCAGCAAGCACAGTACAGTTAGTAGAACAACTGTGATTTTATTACTGTATATTTGATAGGTGCCGTCGGAAATTCAACTATTTCTTTTATTTATATATATAATAAAATAAATATATATAGTTAGAATTCACTGAAAGTTAAGTATTTCATACATATATATATATATAAACGAAATATATATGAAATACTCGCGTTGGTGAATTATACTACTCCCCTCTTAACCACGGCCCCCGGCCCAATCACGCCCCCAACCCCGACCAACGATTTTACATGGCAATTACAACACCTCCAAATTTGTTAAGTACAATACTTACTTTATCAGCACTTTTAGGGCGCAACAAAAGAGTAGATGAACGGATATACTCAGCCAACTAGCCAACACACCATAAACTTTACACTACTCTCCTCTAACAACTTGGACTCGCAACGAGAATGTTGTAATAATACAATATATACTTTTATATTTTTATATGTTTCAAAAGAAATAAATGTAATTATTAAAAACAATAATATTTAATAACAAACACAAAGTAACCTAAAAATACATTTGATACATCGATTCCCGGGTACCAGGAATTGGTACTGTATCGGTTCAAATGGGAACGGTACCCATTTCTAGTTGCACCACAGTAAACAATATAGAGGGGTTCAAACCCGGACATCCAGACGTCCTAACCGCTACTTGTTGTAGGGAGGGTGCGTAGAGTGTATTAATGGAGAACGTGACAAAACTGTAGAAGCTCATCATGATCATGGACACCCAATCCATACCTTGTTATTCTACCTATCTGACCGACTCAGTGGCCTTGTGGTTAGTGTCCGCCTTGAGATTGGTTGGTTGTGAATTAAAACCCGAAGAGTATAAAAATCGGACCCATTGCCTCCTTGCTTGGCACTCAGCATCAAGGGTTGGACTTGGAGGTTAAATCACCCCAAAAAATGATTCCCGGGCGCGGCCACCGCTGCTGCTCACAGCTCCCCTCACCTCCCACGGGGTGAACAAGGAGATGGGTCAAATGCAGAGGACACATTTCACCACACCGAGTGTGCATGTGACAATCATTGGTACTTTAACTTATCCACATCCCTCTAAAGCAGGGATCACCTGCTTTTTTAAAAAAAAAAATTTAAAATTTTATTTTAATCTTCTATTCCCCCCCCTTGTTTACCTGTATGTCATCTTTTTTGTAAGGGGCGCTGGAAGCCGGCAGACCAGTCAGCGATCCTGTTCTGTCTCCCTGTAATGTTTGTCTGATCTTGAATGGGATTGTGCTGAAAATTGTAATTTTCCTGAAGGAACTCTCCTGACGGAATAAATAAAGTACTATCTAATCCATCTAATCTAATCTAATCTAACCAATCTTTTTGTACCAAGAGCTACTTCTTGGGTACTGATTAATACGAAGGGCTACCAGTTCGATACAGACTTAAATAAATTGCCAGAAATAGCCAATTTGCTCAATTTACCTTTAATAAATGAATCTATATATATATAAAAAGGGTATTTCTGTATGTCATTCCGTCATACATTTTTTTTACCTTTTACGGAAGGTTTTTTGTAGAGAATAAATGATGAAAAAAACACTTAATTGAACGGTTTAAAGGAGAAAACACGAAAACCAAAAAATAAGATTTAATTTTGAAACATAGTTTATCTTCAATTTCGACTCTTGAAAATTCAAAATTCAACTGAAAAAAAAGAAGGGAAAAACTAGCTAATTCGAATCTTTTTGAAAAAAAATGTAAAATAATTCATGGAACATCATTAGTAATTTTTCCAGATTAATATTAATTTTAGAATTTTGATGACATGATTTAAATAGGTTAAAATCCAATCTGCATTTTGTTAGAATATATAACAAATTGGACAGAGCTATATTTCTATCAAAGACACATCATTATTTCTTCTAGATTTTCCAGGACAACAGTTTTAAAATAAATTCAAAACACTTTGAAATAAGATTTAAATTTGATTCTACAGATTTTCTAGATTTGCCAGAATAATTTTTTTGAATTTTAATCATGAGTTTGAAGAAATATTTCACAAATATTCTTCGTTGAAAAAACAGAAGCTGAAATGAAGAACTAAATCAAAATGTATGTATTATTCTTTACAATGAAAAAAATAAATGTACTTGAACATTGATTTAAATTGTCAGGAAAGAAGAGGAAGGAATTTAAAAGGTAAAAAGGTATATGTGTTTAAAAATCCTAGAATCGTTTTTAAGGTTGTATTTTTTCTCTAAAATTGTCTTTCTGAAAGTTATAAGAAGCAAAGTAAAGAAATAAATGAATTTATTCAAACAAGTGAAGACCAAGTCTTTAAAATATTTTCTTGGATTTTCAAATTCTATTTTGAGTTTTGTCTCTCTTAGAATTAAGAATGTCAAGCAAAGCGAGACCAGCTTGCTAGCAAATAAATAAAATTTCAAAAATAGAGGCAGCTCACTGGTAAGTGCTGTTATTTGAGCTATTTTTAGAACAGGCCAGCGGGCTACTCATCTGGTCCTTACGGGCTACCTGGTGCCCGCGGGCACCGCGTTGGTGACCCCTGCTCTAAAGTCTCCCAAAGCAAAACTGGAAAATTTGCTTTGCAAAGCAAGCAATGACTTATACGGAGGATTTTCCATATGAATACAAAAATGATACCGATGAAACCAAAACGACAACATACTTACTAAACAACAGGAAGTCTTTTTGGATGGCTGCAAGAGGAGAATACATACATTGATGGAACACCTGGTATTTATAACCGAATGTAGAAATTTAAGAGTGTTTTTAAGACAGAGCTCAGCTTTCACTCTGTGCCAAGCGTCAGTTTTGTGCCTGGTCCGCATCAACAGCAGCTTTGTTAGGATGCCAAGCAGCAGAATGCAGCGGCCTCCATGTTGCAAGGAGAGTGCATCAGAGTGCACCAAGGCATCAGAGTATTTTAACTGATCATCTGAGGATCCTACAGCAATGGACGCACATCTATTTATGAACTAACGCTAACACAATCCAGTGAAAAGATTCAACAGAGCTGTGCTAACAATCACAGCTGAGCTAATGCCGCTCCGTCTGAGCGCTGACATCACAAGTCACTCACAACAGGCACCGCCTTTTAAAGACATACACACACTTTGGTCTCATGAAACATCACAACTGCATATTTCAGGTATCAAAATTATTTTTTTTTAAGTAACACAATCATTACTTCTCCTAATAATCATTTACTTTTATTAACAAGTAGTTTCATTAGTAATTATATATATATATATTTTTTTTTTGGCAAAGTAAACTATAATCAATTAATGTTTAAAAGTAATTCATCATACACTGGTCACCAGCAATTTTTCCGTAAAAATAAAAGTGGTTCCATTTTACAGTAAATCACTGTTAAAAACAAAACGAGGCAGTAGATTTTGTAGTAAAAAAACAAAACCTGGCTGCCCAATTTAAATGTAATTCAGGGTAAAAAACACCATAAATCTTGCGGTAAAATCCTGGCGACTGAGCAGTAGGGCTTTGAGTCTTTGGGCACCACACGATTCGATTATTGGGGGTAACGATTCTCGATTCAAAATAAACACTTTTTTAAATAACATTGGGTGCCAGTTCTATGATTAACTACATTCCTCCATAAAATGGATGAATAGCTGTGATACATTTCTATATTACTTAAAATAAGTTATTTTTGATAAAATTCTACCCCTCAGCGTTCCTGTTCCGTAACCCTGTACACTGTTTGTTTGTCCAATCTTGAACGGGTTTGTGCTAAAAACAAAGTTTTGTTGTACTTGTGCAATGACAATAAAGACCTACTTACCTACCTACATACCTACCTACTTACCTACCTACCTACCTACCTACCTACCTACCTACCAACCCAAACATTTAATAAAGTCAAACATAAATAAGGCAACAAAAGACGTATCCAACCAACCAACCCTTCTCTTTTGTAAATGGATACAGCAGATATGATCATCTACATCAACAATATGATTTGCCTGAATGACTGGACAGGACAGATAGAAAGAAAGAAAGAAAGAAAGAAAGAAAGAAAGAAAGAAAGAAAGAAAGAAAGAAATTGTGAAGGACAGGCAAAATTTCAAAGCAAAACTGGAAAAGCAATCACTGACTTTGATTAAGGATTTCCCACATTAAAACAACAATGACACAGATGAAACCAGAACGACATACTAAAATACAAACAAAACAAAACAAAACAAACAAAAAAAGAATAATAATAATTATATATATATATATATATATATATATATATAAATATATATATATATATATATATATATATATATATATATATATATATATATATATGGATACATGGATGATACAGCAGAGGATTGGGAGAATGTCATGTAGTCAGATGAAACCAAAATAGAACTTTTTGGTATAAACTCAACTCGTCGTGTTTGGAGGAAGAAGAATACTGAGTTGCATCCCAAGAACACCAAACCTACTGTGAAGCATGGGAGGGGAAACATCATGCTTTGGGGCTATTTTTCTGCTAAAGGGACAGGACGATTGATCCGTGTTAAGGAAAGAATGAATGGGGCCATGTATCGTGAGATCTTGAGCCAAAACCTCCTTCCATCAGTGAGAGCTTTGAATGGTCGACCAAATACTTATTTTCCACCATAATTTACAAATAAATTCTTTAAAATTCCTACAATTGGAATTCCTGGATTTTTTTTTCACATTCTATCTCTCACAGTTGAAGTGTCATCATTTTAAGTGGGAGAACTTGCACAATCGGAGGCTGACTAAATACTTTTTTGCCCCACTGTATATATATATATATATATATATATATATATATATAAATATACATACACACATATATAAATATATGTATATATAGTTTTTTCTATGAAGTTTTTAGAATCGATTAAGAATTGTTGCAAATAAGAATTGCGATTAATTAAAAAAATATATATTTTTTTTACACCTCTAGAACAGTCACTAAAAGGGTTTGATTTGACAAAAACAACAATCAGAATTGAACATCTGATCCTGCAGTGTGAATGTAGCCTACCTTTCATAGTTGTTTTTATTAGAAATATCATGGCTTAAATGTTGGTAGTATATATATATATATATATATATATATATATATATATATATATATATAGCGGGATTTGTTTGTGTGTGTGCGTGTGTGTGTCTGCGTGCGTGTGTGCGTGTGTGTGTGTGTGTGTGTGTGTATGGAGTGCCCCGCGCAAGTAAAAATGTGCTGGAATGCTAATTTTAAACAGGAAAACACACCTTCCAACGATGGATTAGCCTGATTAAAGCTCAACCGAGGGGTTTAGGGCAAAAATGTACCAGAGCCGCCGATGGTCACGTGGATATTTCAGGAGGCCCTTGAAAAGCAGAACACACAATTCCAGCCAGGTTAGACGCAGTGTGGTTACAATTGCATGTAAGCTCCTGTGCATTCTTCCTCTTCATCCCTAAAGCGCACAATCTCACGCAAAATGCAAGATACGTGGGTAGATATGACGGCAATATGGCGGTTTATTTTCCTTCTGGGAGAAAACATTCCGAGCACGAGTGAAGGCATCAAGGAGATGGACAGTGAGAGACAAAACGTGTCTGCAAGGTGGTCAACGTACAGGAAGGCAAAGTGAAGGCGCTGCAGACAGACCCCCGTGTGTTCCTGGACATGACCCCTCCTGCTGGCGCGCTCATAAAGTCAGTAAACCGAGACGACCGTCCGCTTCAACCCCAAAGCGCTTATTTTCTTCTCCTGATACGTGAACGATGAAACGGGCGGAAGGCAAATATGACGCTCACAGACGCTCCTTTATGAAGCCTATGCACACCTGCAGGCTCTTCATAGAGGGCACCGTGTCCATCGTGGAAAGATTGGTCGGGGAGACCGGGGGTCAACATTGCGCCACAGTGAGCCCAATATTCCTCCCCACAGGCACAGCTACTGTACGGGCCCCAGGTGTGGCTCGCCAGTTCAAAGGTTAGCGCCATAGGAGAATCCTCTCATGACGGCGTGGAAGTCTGCACACATTTTGAAAGCCACACCAAAATGCCTACTGAAATGAGATGTTCTTATTTAAATGGGGATAGCAGGTCCATTCTATGTGTCATACTTGATCATTTCGCGATATTGCCATATTTTTGCTGAAAGGATTTAGTAGAGAACATCCACGATAAAGTTCGCAACTTTTGGTCGCTGATAAAAAAGCCTTGCCTGTACCGGAAGTAGCAGACGATATGCGCGTGACGTCACGGGTTGTGGAGCTCCTCACATCTGAACATTGTTTACAATCATGGCCACCAGCAGTAAAAGCAATTCGGACCAAGAAAGCGACAATTTCCCCATTAATTTGAGCAAGGATGAAAGATGCGTGGATGAGGATATTGATAGTGAAGGACTGGAAAAAAAACATTTTTTTTTTAAAAGAAAACAAAAAAAAGACTGGCGAGGGCAGGTGAGAGCGATTCAGATGTTTTTAGACACATCTACTATGATCATTCTGGAAAATCCCTTATCTGCTTATTGTTTTAATAGTGTCGGAGGCGTGTGTCCACGGGTGTCTTGACGCCAGAGTCTCTGCGGGAAGTCACGCAGCTGCATGGACGGCGCAAGCTCCGCTGATCTCCGGTAAGAGGCGACTTTATACCACAATTTGCTCACCTAAAACTGCCGGTAGACATGTAGTCGGGATCCATGTTCGCTTGACCGCTCTGATCCATAGTAAAGCTTCACCTCCAGGAATTTTAAACAAGAAAACACCGGCTGTGTTTGTGTGGCTAAAGGCTAAAAGCTTCTCACCTCCATCTTTCTATTTTAACTTCTCCATTATTAATTGAACCAATTGCAAAAGATTCAGCAACACAGATGTCCAGAATACTGTTTAATTATGCGATTAAAGTAGACTACTTATAGCTTGGATCGGGCTGGAAAATAATGTCCGCTACAACCCGAGACGTCAAACGCACGCGTCATGATACTGCCACGTTTTCAACACGACACTTCTCGGGAAATTTAAAATTGCAATTAAGTAAACTAAACCGGCCGTATTGGCATGTGTTGCAATGTTAATATTTCATCAAACTATCAGACTGTGTGGTCGGTAGTAGTGGGTTTCAGTAGGCCTTTAATCATCTGTCCACAGGCACACTCATCCCGCAAAACCAGAAATCGAAGGCGATGCGAGCCGATGTAGAGGCACCTCAGGGTCCCCAGACTGCCTCGTTTCCTGCTACTTGATTGGACCGTCCATCCATACCGCTTGTCCTTGGAGACTGTTAGCAGCCGGCGGCTCTCGAGCCGCATGCAGCTGTTTAGGTGAGATACAGTCTGGTGTGCCATGGGAGGTTATGTAGTTTCACCTATGTCGGTTAAAAATATTTTTGGCAAACCAGTAATTATAATCCGCAGATAATGTGCCGCTGTTGAGGGTTGGTGCTGTCAAGAGCTCGGCAGAGTAAAAGTGTTATTCTCCTCAATATCAGTGGGTGGAAGCTGGTAGCTAATTGCTTTTTAGATGTCAAGAACACAGTTTGTCGTGATCACAATATGCAGACGACAGTGGGAGGCAGTGCGCAGGCAAAAAGGTATTGGATGCGTAAATCAAAAATAAAGAAAAGGCGAGTGCCCCTTACAAAAAGCATTGAGGCTTAGGGAAGGCTATTCAGAACGAAACTAAGTCTAAACTGGCGACAAAGTCAACAAAAACAGAATGCTAGACGACAGCAAAGACTTACATTACAGCGTGTGGAGCAGAGATCGCGTCCACATTGTGACGCTTGCTGTTCTTCTGTGGATGCGTTTAGGCAAGAACACAGCGAATGGTAAGAAATAAAGATTTATTTAACTAATAAAAGGCTAAAAACAAAAAAGCTGGTGCGAGGCAGAAAAGGCAAACAAAAGGCGCTAGCATGGGAGCTAGGGAAACAAACAGAAACACTTACATTTGGCACAAAGGCACAAAAAGGGAAAACAAAAACAACTAGCATGAGAGCTAGGGATAAATAAGCGTAGCGCGAAAGCTAGCGAGTAAATACATCGAGAAGTATAAGTCACTTGGCAAATTAGGATCCGAGAGTGAACGAACAGAAAGGGCTGGGTTCAATAAGGATGGTGATTAGCAAAACAGGTGTGCGTCTGGAAGCAAGGGGCAGGTGAAAACTAATGAGCAACCATGGTGACAGAACAAACACAGGAAATAAGGAAGTCAAACAACAGAATGTGATATTAAAAGGAACAAATGTACAATATGGTATGATCCGGGCATCGGATCATAACACACATACTACATCCATACATGACATGACAATCAACAATGTCCACACAAAAAAAGATAGCAACAACTGGAATATCTTGATTGCTACAAACAAAGCAGGTGCGGGGCACAGCGCTCAATGGAAGACAAGAAACTGCAACAGCAAAATACCGCCAAAACAGAAAAAGCCACCAAAATAGGAGCGCAAGACAGGAACTAAAACACTATGCACGGGAAAACACCAAAAAAACTTTAAATAAGTCAGGGTGTGATGTAACAAGTGGTGACAGTACACCGACTTTGAGACAAGAGTTATAGTGATTCAAGCTTGGTTATGGGTTAAAGTTATATCCAACAATTGTAACAACGACTTTTTACTGTCGACTTAGTTTGATTTCTTAATGATTTCTGCTGGTGGTGTGCCTCTGGATTTTTTCAATGAAAAAAATGCGCCTTGGCTCAAAAAAGGCTGAAAAACACTGCCCTAGTGATTCCCTGGAGCATTTTTAAAAAAGGACTGAAAATGGAAAAAGATGGGGAAAATATTTTTTTTTTAGTATGTTTTTTGTTTGAAAACAAAGGTGACACAAACCTTCCCAATTGTTAGAAAGCCGACTGTTTAACATGTTTGTGTGTTTGCTCCACTGATGAGGGCATTTGGTGAACATTGTTTTGTCCTACTAATTTCGGCAGTACTTGAACTCACCATAGTGGGGACTGTGACGCTTGTTTACACGTAAAATCTTCCACTCCTTCGTCTCATTTTGTCCACCAAACGTTTTATGCTGTGCGGGAATGCGAAAAGGTGCGCTTTGTTGACGAGATTGACTTGTCGGAGTGCTAATCAGGCATATTTGGTCAGTGCATGACTGAAAGCTAATCAATGCTAACATGCTTTTTGGGCTACCTGTATTTACATATTGCATCATTACGCCTCATTTGTAGGTATATTTGAGCTCTTTTAATCTCCTTCACTTGTATCCTCTTTGTATATATATATATTTAGTTTTGTATGTCTCATGACACATCATCTGTATGTAATATTGGCTGCATTTCTGATAGTTGTTTGTGTGCCATGTTGTTCCAGACCACAGCAAATATTACCTAGCATGCCAAATATTGTAATAAATCCATTAGAAGAAGACAGCCTGCCGTTTCCTTTAACTTGGACACACACATCTAAACCTTTAGCCATTAAAAGCCAGTCATTTCCAGGAGTTATCTCACCCTTTGATTTACTAATGGTTTCTAATGTTGTACACATGTGTAGAATAAATATTAAATGTCAACATTTCTGTCAACAAAGATTTGTTTCAGCCTGCGACACATAGTCATTATAATAGTAGGCTATTTTAGCTAATATAGATAGGTCTTGTTATGACTTCATTATAACACTTATATACTGCTTTTTATTTTTTTCAGCTCCAGGCAGATTTGTGTTTTTGGCCCAATATGGCTCTTACAACATTTTGGATTGCCGACCCCTGATCTAAAACAATAATGTTGTCTGCTTGGCTACACATATACAGTAAATAGTGGAACCTCCATTTAAGAACATCACTGGTTCGTAAATGTTTGTATAGAGAAGCAATACCAAATCATAAATAATGGTTTCATGGCCTTGACAAAAGTCCATGTTTTAGTGAAGATTAGTAAACTTTGAACACAACACAAAATGCTATACAGTATTGTGGACCAAACAAACATAACAAGGCGGTGATTAATTAACAATCGCTTTATTAACAAGCCAAAACAACAATGACAAGCTGAACTGTCCTGGGTGGGCTGCTCTGCTAACACGCGCACATACACAAGTCCTGTCAGTGCCCTCACAAATAGCCAGAAATCCCCCAAATCCTGAACTTTAACAACCATATTGCTACAACAATAGAGATAAAAAAACAAAACAACAACTGTGCTATAGGAGCTCACGAGAGGAAAGAAAGGGGTAAACGGGGGGAAGGGAGGCGCCGTGTGTGTGTGTGTGTGTGTGAGCTCTTGGAAGAGGCACCCGCTGAGTTAAAAAGCTGTTAATGACTTTCTATGTTGTTTATTCTGTATTAAAAGATGCTATTTATTTATGACACCAAAGTTTTATTTTGACGGCTTCCATTGCTAAAGAGAAAGCTGGAGTGCTCTCGCGTGTAGTTGATAAATGGCTTTCGCGTTGCACGGTAGCGTTTTAACTTGCACTTACAGATGTAGCAACAAACTGTAGTTACTGACTTGATGTAATTATTATTGTAACTTTGTTTGTGGAGTCCTCTTTGTCAGGTCGCTCTTAAAAAAGAGATTTTAATTTCAATGAGTCTTTTCCTGGTTAAATAAAGATAATTGATTGACTAACAGTGTTTTTCTGAAGTGTTCCTGTGCCCATGTGGTGATATCCTTCACATACTGTTGTCGGTTTGTGATGCAGTACCGCCTGAGGGATCGAAGGTTACGGGCATTCAATGTTTATTACGCTTGCGTACAGTGATTTCTCCAAATTCTCTGAACCTTTTGATGATATTACGGACCGTAGATGGTCCATCCATCCATCCGCTTGTCCCTTTCGGGATTGCGGGGGTTAGCTGGAGCCTATCTTAGCTGCTTTTCGGGCGGAAGGTGGAGTACACCCTGGACAATCCCCTTATATGGCGAAAACCCTAAATTCCTTGCAATAGCTGGTTGAGAAATTTTGTTGTTATACTGTTGGACAATTTGCTCACACATTTGTTCACAAAGTGGTGAGCCTTGCCCCATCCTTGTTTGGGAATGACTGAGCATTTCATGGAAGCTTCTTTTATACCCAATCTTGGCACCCACTTGTTCCCAATCAGCCTGTTAACCTGTGGGAAGTTCCAAATAAGTGTTTGATGAGCATTCCTCAACTTTATCAGTCTTGTTTGCCACTTGTGCCAGTTTTTTTAAAACATGATGCAGGCATCAAATTCCAAATGCGCTAATATGTGCAAAACATAACAAAGATTTTCAGTTTGAACGTTAAATATATTGTCTTTGCAGTCTATTCAATTAATTGAAAAGGATTTGCAAGTCATTGTATTCTGTTTTTATTTACCATTTACACAACGTGCCAACTTCACTGGTTTTGGGGTTTGTAATAAAGTACTGCGGTATTAATGAAGTAAAAACAGTATACTGCTTCTGAAAAATATAGTTGCTTTTTTTTCCGGACATGGCGGCGTGCCGTCGTTACATTGCTGGTAAAACAAGCAGAGGCACATGTTAGGCAACGCAGACACACCGAGTACTTACAAGCAGAAACAGTGTGGAGATAGAAAAGGGAGAATGGATGCATTTTGGCCTAAAAACTAACAAAGTTGAAGCTATAAACACTGAAGTGCCGCTCTGTAAGAGGTTCTTAGCTGTAAGCTAGCCAGCGGCTAACGTCTGTAAAGTTTTAGCTTCTTTTAAATCACTAATCCTCACCGCCTTGGCGACAAATAAAGTAAGTTTCTTACAAGAATCATCCCTGAAGGACAATGAATAGCTGAACATGCTTCACTACACACCGTAAAAGGATACAATAGCTAACCGCTACGAGCAAGCTAATGCTCCTGAATGGAAACAAATTACTCAATCTACACCAGGGGTCACCAACGCGGTTCCCGCGGGCACCAGGTAGCCCATAAAGATCAGATGAGTAGCCTGCTGGCCTGTTCTAAAAATAGCTCAAATAGCAGCACTTACCAGTGAGCTGCCTCTATTTTTTAAATTTTATTTATTTACTAGCAAGGTGGTCTCGCTTTGCTCTACATTTTTATTTCTAAGAGAGACAAAACTCAAATAGAATTTGAAAATCCAAGAAAATATTTTTAAGAGTTTTTACTTTGCTTCTTATACCTTTCATGAAGGAAATTTCAGAGAAAAAAATACAACCTTAAAAATTATTTTAGGATTTTTAAACACATACCGGTATACCTTTTTTACCTTTTAAATTCCTTCCTCTTCTTTCCTGACAATTTAAATCACTGTTGAAGTATTTTTTATTTCTTTTTTTATTGTAAAGAATAATAAATACATTTTAATTTAATTCTTCATTTTAGCTTCTGTTTTTTCGACAAAGAATATCTGTGAAATATTTCTTTAAACTTATGATTAAAATTCAAAATAATTATTCTGGCAAAGCTAGAAAATCTTTAGAATCAAATTTAAATCTCATTTCAAAGTCTTTTGAATATCTTTCAAGATTTTTGATCTGGAAAATCTAAAAGAAATAATGATTTGTCTTTGTTAGAAATATAGCTTGGTCCAATTTGTTACATATTCTAACAAAATGCAGATTAGATTTTAACCTATTTAAAACATGTCATCAAAATTCTAAAACTAATCTTAATCAGGAAAAATTACTAATGATGTTCCATAAATTCTTTTTAAATTTTTTTCAAAAAGATTCAAATTTGTTAGTTTTTCTCATCTTTTTTTCAGTTGAATTTTGAATTTTAAAGAGTCGAAAGTAAAGTTAAACTACGTTTTAAAATTAAATTTTCATTTTTTTTCCCTGTTTTCTCCTCTTTTAAACCGTTCAATTAAGTGTTTTTTTTCATCATTTATTCTCTACAAAAAACCTTAAGTAAAAGGAAAAACATTTTACGACGGAATGACAGACAGAAACACCCATTATATATATATATATATATATATATATATCCATCCATCCATCCATTTTTCTACCGCTTATTCCCTTGTGGGGTCGCGGGGGGCGCTGGCGCCTGTCTCAGCTACAGTCAGGCGGAAGGCGGGGTACACCCTGGACATGTCGCCACCTCATCGCAGGGCCAACACAGATAGACAGACAACATTCACACTCACATTCACATATATATATATATATATATATATATATATATATATATATATATATATATATATATATATATATATATATATATATATATATTTATTTATTAAAGGTACATGGAGCAAATTGGCTATTTCTGGCAATTTATTTAAGTGTGTATCAAACTGGTAGCCCTTCGCATTAATCAGTACCCAAGAAGTAGCTCTTGGTTTCAAAAAGGTTGGTGACCCCTGACAGTGACAGTAAGGATATCAAGTACAAGAGCCGTACATATTCTATACTACAATGATTATATAAATATATATGTTTTATTATCACAAAATCTTTTGTCTTTTTTCGGTGTTTATAAACTCAGGAAATATGTCCCTGGACACATGAGGACTTTGAATATGACCAATGTATGACCCTGTAACTACCTGGTATTGGATTTATAACCAAATTTGTGGTATCATCCAAAACAAACGTAAAGTATCCAAACAACAGCAAAATGAGTGATTATTAAATTTTAACAGAAGTGTAGATATAGGCTGATCATACGTCCTCTTTTCCCTGGACATGTCCTCTTTTGCGAACTTGTCTGGGGAATCAGGGCGGGATTTCCTAAATGCCTCAAATGTCCGGCGTTTTGAGTCAGGGTTGCGTACAGGGTTTGAGAAGGGGTTAAAATCAAAATAAAGTGTGAAAGTGTGCGCACGCAGCAGAATTTGTGTGGGAGGGACAGAGACAGAGAGAGCGATATAGTGGTTTAGTTGTTAATCAAGGCATACTTAAACAACAGCCATAAAGGTCACACTTCGGGTGGCCGTATAAACAACTTTAACACTGTTACAAATATGCGGCACACTGTGAACCCACACCAAACAAAAATGACAAACACATTTCGGGAGAACATTCGCACCGTAACACAACATAAACACAACAGAACAAATGCCCAGAAACCCTTGCAGCACTAACTCTTCCGGGATGCTACAATATACATCCCCTGTTACCCTCTACCCCCACGTCAACCCCGATTACATCACATCAAATATTTCACTTTGAAAAATAATTTTGGTGGAAGATTTTACATATTTTGTGTGTTTGCCATGAAACAACAGTTTTGTTTGGCGAAAAAAGGCGGAGAAAAAAAAAATTAAAAAAAAAACAACATAAAAAAAATAAAACATTTTGAAATGAGGAATAGATCTGAACTTCATGTAGACTCCGGAGATTTAAGCGTTAAATATAAAATGTACGTATGCCCTGGCACACCATTATCATCATTTCATGACCCAAGCAAAACACTTTTTACACTTTTATACAGAAATAAATACACCTAAAAGTTGTTAAATAAAAACATAGAAAAAACTACCAGCAGCGGTAAAGTTTAGCTCCATGAAGGAAAGAAGTGAATGAATGTTTATAACTGAATACATTTACATATGTATAAACATTTGTCTTCTTCTTTTTTTATTATTATTTCTTTTAATGAATCAACGTTTATGACAAACTTTGTTCCAAAACACAATATACAATGTGAGATATAACAGGACAATGCATACATTTATCATTTGTTTTCAAAACGCTTACAAAAAAGTGGGACCCCAAAAATTTACTGCGGGACCCCATTTTGAAAATTCCTAGCGCCAACACTGCTGTAAACAGAAGAGAAAAAAATGCTTAATTTAAATAAATATACTATTTATAAAGCAAATTCAAGTATCATTGGAAAATTTTCACCTAGTCCCGGCCTTGGCATGCATATATGTGTCCTCTTTTTGGGATTTCCCAAAATGGTCAGCCAAGGAGATAGAACATGATAAAACAGAAATTAACAGTAAATGAACAAATAAATTAATAATCCACTTTTTACCGCTTGTCCCTCATAATTTTGACAAAATAAGAGAATGGGAAATGACACAAAGCACTTGTTGGTAAGACTTCCATGCTGGGAGATGTTACATGATGTCGCATGTGCACAACCATTTGTGCTCATAAAAAAAGCATTTTTTTCCACATCTTTATTTTCACCAAGTACATCCAATACAAAACCCGTTTCCATTTGAGTTGGGAAATTGTGTTAGAGGTAAATAAAAACAGAATACAATGATTTGCTAATCCTTTTCAACCCATATTCAATTGCATGCACTACAAAGTCAAGATATTCGATGTTCAAACACATAAACTTTATTTTTTTTTTGCAAATAATAGTAACGTTAGAATTTCGTGACAGAATGACGGGATGACATTTCATGGAAGCTGCTTTTATACCCAATCATGGCACCCACCCGTTCCCAATTAGCCTGCACACCTGTGGGATGTTCCAAATAAGTGTTTGATGAGCATTCCTCAACTTTATCAGTATTTATTGCCACCTTTCCCAACTTCTTTGTCACGTGTTGCTGGCATCAAATTCTAAAGTTAATGATTATTTGCAAAAAAAATGTTTATGAGTTTGAACATCAAATATGTTGTCTTTGTAGCAAATTCAATTGAATATGGGTTGAAAATAATTTGCAAATCATTGTATTCCGTTTATGTTTACATCTAACACCATTTCCCAACTCCAATGGAAACGGGGTCTGTAATAATAATAATAATAATAATATAAATAAGCGTACCGATGAATGAATACCAGTATGGATATAGAGCAGGGGTGCCCATTACGTCGATCGCGATCGACTGGTCGATCTCGGAGGGTGTGTCAGTCGATCTCAAGCCAGGCATTAAAAAATATACATAAAAATGAGCAATCATCAATCATACAAAGACTTCACTTTTGTCAGTTGTTTGACATTCTCGGCACCCGAGGATCTTGTGAGATGACGCTGGCTGCTGCGAGCTCATAT
The DNA here is from genome assembly GCF_033978795.1 of Nerophis ophidion. NCBI lineage: Eukaryota > Metazoa > Chordata > Actinopteri > Syngnathiformes > Syngnathidae > Nerophis > Nerophis ophidion. The sequence continues at coordinate 28,190,407 of NC_084634.1, forward strand.
TTAGGAAAAAAATCACTAACAGGGCGGACGCAGAGAAACACATTTTATTTCTAGAGACTCCGTACCTACTGTCAAAACTCTAAAGACCGACTGCACAGTTCCTGTCTTCACCATAAAAGACCTGTTTTATCCTGCCTGTGCTAACAAAATAAGAGTCTCAGAAAGCTAACGTGCACAAGCTAGCAAGCTACGGAGTTTGATGCCAATATATTTCTCCCCCGCCCTCAGCGACCGCTTTCTCACTTGCTTGCCCACCCGCACACTCACTGACGTCACTCACCTGCTGCCAGACATTAAAGGGCCACACACATATGCTACTCTCATAACAAAGTGTTTAAAAACGAGTATGCAAGTTGGACAAATGAGATGCCAAATCCAACCACTTTCATGTGGTATTGGACAGAAAGGAGGACTTTTTTTTTCCTCCATTTGAAAATGCGGACGTTATCAGCACCACTGTCTAATTCCAATCAATGCAAGTCATCAGAATCAAATACACCAACTTATATTCTTGTCTTCATGAAAGAAAGGAATCTATGTGTGTTAAACATGCTTGTATTATCATTAAACACCATTAACTTGTTAACAAAAATGTCTCTTTCATAAATAAATAAATATAAATTATAAATAGGAATGAGGTAGATCTCCTCGACTTGGTCAATTGAAAAGTAGCTCGCCTGCAGAAAAAGTGTGAGCGCCCCTGATATAGAGTATCAATACTGGTATCAGTATAATCCTAATGATGTACATCCTTTTTTGGCGCCACTTGTTGCTTTGCACGTATACCATGAATTGCTTAACGTGGACTCCGACTTAAACAAGTTGAAAAACTTATTTGGGTGTTACCATTTAGTGGTCAATTGTACGGAATATGTACTGAACTGTGCCATCTACTAATAAAAGTTTCAATCAATCAATCAAAACATCCCAAGACCCCCGGATTTCTTTTGATATTTCAAAGACTATATCCGGATTGGTGTAGGAAAACATGATTGCAGCTGCACAACCTGGTGTGGTGAATGAAACCTTCTGTGCAGAAGGAAGCAGGAAGTGGGTCAAACCTCGTGTATCCATATGGAAATTATAATTTGTCAAGGAGGACCTCCCACAGGCTTGTCAAATGCGCCGTCATTAGGGCTGCACAGAGAGCTTCAGAACTGATTCTGGTGGGGATAAAGCAGAAATGTGAGGAAGGTGGGCCGGACGGGAAGGTTTTGATGTCTGGGTAAAAACAAATTCTGGCAAGAGCCGACTGGAACTACTGCTGGCTCTGCCCATGCCCAAGGAGCGTAAAAATGGGCACTTTGTGTTGGCTCGAGTGTGTTAGCAGTATACTCGCTGAACTTAGGAAGGTATCATACTGAAAGTGGGACTGTGGTGGAGTGATTTATTAGCTGTGGAGATGTACTTCTCTGTAAAGTCCAACAAGATTTTCTGAAAATCTGAAAAAAAAAAAACAGCTCTCCTATTAAGTACTAAATACAGTCTTTCTATATCTTTCATTCTGACCTCAATATGTTTCAATCTCATTTAGACCTCCAGGGGCCCCATGTATCAAAAACCTGACATACACCCTTATTCTCGATATAGTCGATATCAGTGACATGCGGTGAACTATACACCAGGTGGGGCATGGATACTTTTGGAGTTTTATTTCTTCTTTTTTTTTACTTAAAGGGGAACATTATCACCAGACCTACGTAAGCGTCAATATATACCTTGATGTTGCAGAAAAAGGACGATATATTTTTTAACCGATTTCCGAACTCTAAATGGGTGAATTTTGGCGAATTAAACGCCTTTCAATTATTCGCTCTCAGAACGATGACGTCACAATGTGACATCACATAGGTAGTCAATCAGCCATTTTCTCAAACACATTACAAACATCGAGTCGAATAAGCTTTGTTATTTTGCATTTTTTCGACTGTTTTCCGTACCTTGGAGACATCATGCCTCGTCGGTGTGTTGTCGGAGGGTGTAACAACACAATCAGGCACGGATTGAAGTTACGTGGAGTGTGCATCGATTAGCACGGCATGCTAATCGATGCTGACATGCGACTTAGGCTAGATGTATGTACATATTGCATCGTTTTGCCTCATTTGTAGCTATATTTGCATCCAGCCTTTCCCTCCACCCACATTTAATGCCAAACAAACACTTACCAATTGACGGATTTAAGTTGCACCAGTGTCAAAAGATCCGATAGTCCCTCGTCTGCACATTTTACCGGCGATGCTACGACAGACAAGGCACAGAGATGTATGGATACTCTGTGACACTCAAAGCAGATGCATTTCCAACGATAAAGTCAACGAAATCACAAAGGTGAGTTTTGTTGATGTTATTGACTAATGCACCATTCAATCATATTTGGTCACGGCATGACTAGCAGCTAATCGATGCCAACATGCTATTTAGGCTAGCTGTATGTACATTTGTAGCTATATTTGCATCCAGCCTTTCACTCCACCCACATTTAATGCCAAACAAACACTTACCAATCGACGGATTTAAGTTGCTCCTGCACATTTTACCGGTGATGCTACGACAGACATGGCACAGAGATGTATGGATACCCTGCGACACTCAATCGTTGGTTAGAAGGCGATCGCCGAATAGTTTCAATAGCTATTCGCTCAATAGCTTCAGTTTCTTCTTCAATTTCGTTTTCGGTATCTGCCTCCATACTCCAACCATCCGTTTTAATACATGCGTAATCTGTTGAATCGCTTAAGCCGCTGAAATCCGAGTCTGAATCCGAGCTAATGTCGCTATATCTTGCTGTGCTATCCGCCATGTTTACATCACTAAATGACGTCACAGGAAAATGGACGATGGATTTAAAGATAGCGAAAATCAGGCACTTTAAAGCCTTTTTTCGGGATATTCCATGACGGGTAAAATTTTGATTTTTATTGGTTTTAACCCTTCTGAAATTGTGATAATGTTCCCCTTTAAGATTCATATGAGGAATTCTAACCATTGTTGATTTAGGTTGCACGTGTTGGCCCTGCGATGAGGTGGCGACTTGTCCAGGGTGTACCTTGCCTTCCGCCCGATTGTAGCTGAGATAGGCGCTAGCGCCCCCCGCGACCCCGAAAGGGAATAAGCGGTAGAAAATGGATGGATGGATTAGAACAACAGGAAACCGAAGGGAGTAATTTGCTTTCATAAAAACGTTATCATAATGATATCATGGTTTGACAGATTGGTCCAAAAAGTATTGGACAAAGTTGTTATTAATGTCAAAGTTAGTTGGTGACGAACCCCAAGATGCAGAGACGGAGGCAGGCATTGAACAGGAAAACATGATTTAATTAAAATATTAGAATAAGAACAAACAAAAGGGTACTAACATTGGACGCGCACGAGGCGGATAACAAACAAAAGGGTCTTTAGCATGGAAGCCAGCAAGAAACAAAAAGGGGCCTAGCGTGGAAGCTTTTGGGTCATGTTACATAAACATTGTGTGTAGAAGTAATAACTTTTTGTTTTTGAACTTTTGAAAAGAGAAAAACCTGGATGTCAACCAGTGTCACGGAACAAGAGTTTTATTTTGAAGTTTCCGCTGTAACCTCCTGCTCTCTTCGCAGTAATATATTCTCACCGTCTTGACCTTGAAATGTCAGGGTTCAAACCTCTTCAGGCGAGATGGTTTCCATGCATGTCTGGTGTCTGCGCCCCGCCGGAATTATGCTACTCTGTCTTTTCTTAAAACAATAGGATAAGGAGGCAGGGATGGGGGCGGGGGGTGGGGGGGCTCATAAAGTGAAGGGTTCACTGCCCTTCACTCTATCCCTGTTGGTTTTTCCCCTCCTGCAGTCTCCCTAATGGGATCCTGGTGTTTGTTCAAAGACGAGGATCGAGAGTCCTGCCTGGGCAGATTCCTGAGGAAAGCCCTGACTTTACTATCAAAAGACAGCAGTAGCGCAGAGTACAACTTTCCATGGGGCTGTACTGTTCACCACAATACAGTCTGAGAGAGTAAACCCTGATCTGGTTCGTGTTTTCCATGTGCGGGCAACATGAACAGTAGCTGTCTCCCTCAATATTCGCATTCTACGGGCGGGCCACGTCAGTCCTTGTTGAAGGTTCCCTGTTACACAAAATAGATTTTTTTAACTTGGTACAGGGTGGTATTTGTTCATTAAACTGTGTTGTAAATATATGTTTTAGTTTTCTTCAGTAAAGTTAAAGTACCACTGATAGTCACACACACACAAGGTGTGGTGAAATTACTCTCTGCATTTGACCCATCCCCTTGTTTCACCCCCTGGGAGTTGAGGGGAGCAGTGAGCAGCAGCGGTGGCCACGCCCGGGAATCACTTTGACGATTTAACCCCCACCCAATTCCAACCCTTGAGGCTGGGTCCCATTTTTATAGTCTTTGGTATGACTCGGCCATGTGTCAAGTACCAAGTTATATGACTCTGAGGTGTTCGGCTGTAAAATTGGCTAACAAAATTTAGCATGCTAGCATGTTAACTTTAGCACGCAAACAATGAGCATACCGTATTTCCTTGAATTGCCGCCGGGCATATAGTATGCGCCTGCCTTGAATTACTCGCTTTGCAAAATAATTAGCGCATGCTTAGTATTACCGCCTGGTCAAACTCGTGACGTCACGAGTGACACTTCCCCTGTCATCATTTTCAAAATGGAGGAGGCTGATTTCAATACCGGTCATTTGAAATCGCGTAAAGGGAAGAAGATTAAGAGCTATTCAGTAGGATTTAAGGTCCAAGCTTACATCGCACTCAAATTTTTACTGCATGCCTTTGGTAAGTGCCGGAGTGAGAAGAGGTTTTAAAATAATTAACGCATGCTTACTTTTACCGCATGCCTGTGGTAAGCGCAGGAGTGAGAAGAGATTTTAAATTAATTAGCGCCCCGGCGGCAATTCAAGGAAATACGGTACGTCAAGTACCAAGTTATATGAGTTTGAGACAGAAAATGTATTAAATTTGTGCATTTCCTAAATATAGCATATATTTAGGAAATGTGGGAAATTTTCATAAACAAGTATGCTTCAAGTATTATCGGTAACAACACCTATTTTAAGTAATTCTGCCCTAATTTAAACATTTTCAAGCGTAAAGAATACTAAATGAAGTCAAAATATCAACACTACAGTAGTCTTAGCCACGAGACGAGATCAAAACTATCAAACCGTGCTGTTCAGTATCGTAGCCACTGATTGGCTCAGCCTCAGGCAACATTATTACCATTAGCATGCTTTTAACCGATTTTGCAGCCAAACATTTCAAATAAGTCATATAACTTGGTAGATGACACGTGCTTATTGTTAACGTGTTAAGGTTAACATGCTAACTGTGTTAGCCAATTTTGCAGCCGAACACTTCAGAGTCATATAACTTGGTACTTGACACATGCTAACTGTGAGCAAGCTAAAATTAACATTATAGCATGCTAAATATGTTAGCCAATCTTACAGCCGAACAAGTCAGTCATACAACTTCAATCAATCAATCAATCAATCAATGTTTACTTATATAGCCCTAAATCACGAGTGTCTCAAAGGGCCACACTTGGTGCTAGATACATGCTAACTTTTAGCATGCTAACTCTTTTAGCCAATTTTAGAGGTGTACGCTTCCGAGTCGTACAACTTGGTACTTGACTCATTCTGTTAGCATATTAAATTTGGAATTTAAGCAAGCTAACTTTTTTAGCCAAGTAACTTGGTACTTAAAGCATGCTAACTGTTTGTATGCTGAAGTTAACATCATAGTATGCTAACTTGGTTACCCAATTTTTCAAGCCAAACAACTCAGTCATAAAACTTAGTACTTGACAAATGCTAACTGTTGGCGAGCTAAATTTTTCAGCTAGATTTAAATGCATATGCTTCCTAGTCATATGACGTGGTACTTGACTCATTATGTTAGCATATTAAAGTAAAAATTACAAAGCTATCTCTTCTAGCCATGTCAAACAACTTGGTACTTGACACATGCTTACTGTTAGCATGCTTGATTTAACATTATAGCATGCTAACTTTGTTAGACAATTTTACAGCCAAATAACTCAGTCATATAACTTGGTACTTGACAAATGCTAACTGTTAGCATGCTAACTTTTAAAGCAAATTTTACATGCGTATGCTTCCAAGTTGTATGACTTGGTTCTTGACTCATTCTGTTAGCATATTAAAGTTAGAAAAAACAAAGTTAACTCTTTTAACTTGCTACTTGACGCATGCTAACAGTTAGCATGCCAACTTTTAAAGCTAATTTTACATGCGTACGCTTCCTAGTCGTATGATTTGGTACTTGACTCATTCTTTTAGCATATTAAAGTTTGAATTTTAGCAGGCTAATTTTTTTAGCCAAATTTGCACCCCAACCCCTCAGAGTCGCATACCTTGTTACCTGACACAAGCTAATTGTTACCATGCTAACATTACCATTCTAGCATACTAACATTAGTGTGCTAACGGTTTCAGCCAATTTTACAACCAAACACATCAGAGTCATATAACTTGCTACTTGACACATGCTAACTGTTAACATGCCAACGTTTTAAGATAATTTTACATGCATACGCTTCCTAGTCACATTCCTTGGTACTTGATGCATCTTAACTGTTACCATGTTACATTACCAATTGTAGCATACTAATATTAGTGTGCTAATTTTTTCAGCCAATTTTACAGCCAAACACATCAGTCATATAACTTGCTACTTGACGCATGCTAACTGTTTACATGCCAACTTTTTAAACAAATTTTAAATGTGAATGTTCCTAGTCACATACCTTGGTACTTGTCACATGCTAACTGCTAGCATGCTAAAGTTAATATTATAGCATGCTAATAGCGTGCTGACTTTGTTAGCCAATTTTTACATTTGAACAACTCATCATATAACTTGGTACTTGACACATGCTAACATTTTTAGCTAATTTTACATGCGTACACTTCCTGGTCGAATGACATGTTACTTGACTCAGTCTGTTAGCATATTAAAAGGTGTGATTTTAACAAGCTAACTTTTTTTGCCAAATTTGCTCCCGGACACCTCAGAGTCGCATACCTTGTTACCTGACACATGCTAACTGTTACCATGCTAACGTTACCATTCTAGCATACTAACATTAGTGTGTTAACGTTTTCAGCCAATTTTACAGCCAAACACATCAGAGTCATATAACCTGCTACTTGACGCATGCTAACTGTTAGCATACCAACTTTTTAAGCTAATTTATCATCCGTACGCTTGCTTCCTAGTCGTACGACTTGGTACTTGACTCATTCTGTTAGCATATTAAAGTTATAATTTTAGCAGGCTAACTTTTTTAGCCAAATTTGCACCCGAACACCTCAGAGTCGCATACCTTGTTACCTGACATGCTAATTGTTACCATGCTAACATTACCATTCTAGCATACTAACATTAGTGTGCTAACGGTTTCAGCCAATTTTACAACCAAACACATCAGAGTCATATAACTTGCTACTTGACGCATGCTAACTGTTAACATGCCAACTTTTTAAGATAATTTAACATCCGTACGCTTGCTTCCTAGTCGTACGACTTGGTACTTGACTCATTGTGTTAGCATATTAAAGTTATAATTTTAGCAGGCTAACTTTTTACAACCAAACACATCAGTCATATAACGTGCTACTTGACACATGCTAACTGTTTACATGCCAACTTTTTAAGCTAACTTTAAATGTGAATGTTCCTAGTCACATACCTTGGTACTTGACGCATTCTAACTGTTGGCATGCTAACGTTAGCATTGAAACTCGGCTTGCGCAATGTGCCCATTTCAGCATTCACAAGCAATTTCTCCCAAAATTGCATTGTGGAGAGGCGGAGCAGACGGTCCGACGGAGCGGCAGGGCACGCTGGAGCCCGGCCCAAGATGGCGGCGAGGAGGCGGAGACGATGACCGAGTGGAGAGGTGGGGCGTGCCGGGAGCGACGCTACAAGCGAGATCAGGTGCCTGGCTTGCGCACCGGGAGACAATTAACGTATCTCCTCTCAGCGTATAAAATGGGAGAAGGAGGAGAGAATGAGGCAGAAAGAGGTGGAGAGCCCGCAGCAGCGATTGAAGAGCGGAAGCAACAGAGAGCAGATGACGACGACGACGACGGCGGCTGAAAAGCGACCGGCGAACGAGCAGTGAAGGAAGGAGCTGAAAAGTGACCCGACCTACACTGGGGTTTATTGCAAAATAAACAAGAGTCAAACCTGCTCAAGCGAGATGTCCTTCCTTGGTGGTCCATTGAACCCGCACGACAGCGGGCGACTGTCACATGCATATTTTAGTTTCTTTGTGTAATGTTCTAATCCGGACTGTTTTTACTTTGTTTTTAGAATGTGTCGCTGCCCAATAAAAAAGAAGCTGCGAGCCGCACTGTGGACACCCCTGATATAAAGTATAGGAAGCTGATATAGCCGTATACGTCTGCTTAGTGCGCATACAAACGTATTCGTTTCAGTGCAACGCGCCATGTCCTAAGTGCACTGAATGAATGCATCATAGAAACCAGACGAGGCAGAGTGTTTGTTTTTTTCATTTAGTGCCTAAGCGACTATTTCCTGTCTGCTTCAGTGTGCAGGCAGGTCAGCACTCTGAGGTCCAGGCTACTTTTGTTTGTCAGCAAAGTCGTCGTCATAACGTTTCCCGAAACATTTCTACACCGTGACTGCGTGGGTTCCCTCCGGGTACTCTGGCTTCTTCCCACCTCCAAAGACATGCACCTGGGGAGAAGTTGATTGGCAACACTAAGTTGGCCCTACACTGCAAAAAGTCAGCATTCAAAAACAAGAAAAAAAATACAAAAATGAGGGGTATTTTATTTGAGCTAAGCACAATGATCTGCCAATAGAACAAGAACATTCGGCTTGTCAAGACTTTCCAAAACAAGTCAAATAAGCTAACCTCAATGAACCCAAAAATACCTTAAAATAAGTATATTCTCACTAATTCAAAGTGCACTTTTCTAGGTAGAAAAAAGAGAGACATTTTTGCTCATCCATCCATCCATCTTCTTCCGCTTATCCGAGGTCGGGTCGCGGGGGCAACAGCCTAAGCAGGGAAACCCAGACTTCCCTCTCCCCAGCCACTTCGTCTAGCTCTTCCCGGGGGATCCCGAGGCGTTCCCAGGCCAGCCAGGAGACATAGTCTTCCCAACGTGTCCTGGGTCTTCCCCGTGGCCTCCTACCGGTTGGACGTGCCCTAAACACCTCCCTAGGGAGGCGTTCGGGTGGCATCCTGACCAGATGCCCGAACCACCTCATCTGGCTCCTCTCGATGTGGAGCAGCAGCGGCTTTACTTTGAGTTCCTCCCGGATGGCAGAGCTTCTCACCCTATCTCTAAGGGAGAGACCCGCCACACGGCGGAGGAAACTCATTTCGGCCGCTTGTACCCGTGATCTTATCCTTTCGGTCATGACCCAAAGCTCATGACCATAGGTGAGGATGGGAACGTAGATTGACCGGTAAATTGAGAGCTTTGCCTTCCGGCTCAGCTCCTTCTTCACCACAACGGATCGATACAACGTCCGCATTACTGAAGACGCCGCACCGATCCGCCTGTCGATCTCACAATCCACTCTTCACTCACTCGTGAACAAGACTCCTAGGTACTTGAACTCCTCCACTTGGGGCAGGGTCTCCTCCCCAACCCGGAGATGGCATTCCACCCTTTTCCGGGCGAGAACCATGGACTCGGACTTGGAGGTGCTGATTCTCATTCCGGTCGCTTCACACTCGGCTGCGAACCGATTCAGTGAGAGCTGAAGATCCCGGTCAGATGAAGCCATCAGGACCACATCATCTGCAAAAAGCAGAGACCTAATCCTGCGGTCACCAAACCGGAACCCCTCAATGCCTTGACTGCGCCTAGAAATTCTGTCCATAAAAGTTATGAACAGAATCGGTGACAAAGGACAGCCTTGGCGGAGTCCAACCCTCTATTTTTGCTCAATACGTTGAAAAATATTCTTAAATTAAGTAAATGCTATTGAGTAAAACATGCTTGAAACTAGAATATAAACTGATGCAAAGCTGTGTCATTAACACTCAAGTATAAAACTACTTTTTAAAGTAATTTCTTACTTCAAGCATGAAAAAAAAAAATCATGATGCCGAGCGCATATCATTATTATCTATGTTTTACTCAATATAGGTCATAAAATCTCAGCAACAAGCTGTAATAACTTACTGAGATCATTTAGGGCCAAAACCCTTAAAACAAGTAAAACACTAACATAAAATCTGCTTAGTGAGAAAAATGTTAAGATCCGTACTCCGATCTTCCCATATTATGGTTTATTGTTGCATTTTTATCACTCCGTCGTTCTACCCTCATACTTCCTGTTTTTGTTCATTACCATGGTTACTCATCAGTTCACCTGCTGCTCACGCCCCGCACACCTGCTACAGATAATCACGGTCACTTTATAAACCGTCCTCTTTTGTTTGTTCAGCCTGAGTTCATGATTTGCTTTTGACGCAATGAGTTACGCCTGCAATACTCTCAAGTATGTATATTCTTGCTAAGCTTTTCACGCTAGCCATTCATTGTTCATTCCAGTTCTCATGCTGAAGTTTTTGTTTTACTGTTTTATGTGCCTACGTGCCAGTTTATTTCTCATTGTTGTATATCCTAGCTTTTATGCTAGCGTCCTTTGTTTGTTTTATTCTACTAGCTCCAGCATTTTTGTTATAGAGCTATTTTTGTTATTTAAATAAATTGTTTATATCTTACCTTTGCTGTGTTCACTTGACGCATCCTCGAGGGAATCGAACCCGGTACCACGATGCCAAACCGGCGTTACAAAAAATGATCTTATCAGACAGACAATAAACAAATGTCACCCTTATTTGAGGTATTCAATTTTACTTAGATTTCAGTGTACACTGCAAAAAGTCAGTGTTCAAAAGCAAGAAAAAAAAAATACAAAAATGAGGGGTATTTTATTTGATCCAAGCAAAATTATCTGCCAAGAGAAAATTTGGCTTGTCAAGACTTTCCAAAACAAGTAAAATTAGCTAACTTCGATGTATCAAAAAATACCTTAAAATAAGTACATTCTCACTAATAACTGTACTACTATATGAATGTATATTTTCTATTGTTTCATTGAAAATAAAACAGCAAAGTCCATTTGGCTGCCATCGGTTTTAATTATGAGACAATTGTATCAAAGTCATGATTTTTTTTCATGCTTGAAATAAGAAATTATTACTTGAAAAAAGTATTTTCATACCTGTGAGTGTTGATGACAAAGCTTTGCAACAGTTGATATTCTAGTTCCAAGCATGTTTTACTTAATACAGGTCATAAAATCTCATCTACAAGCTGTAATATCTTACTGAGTGCCGGGAACGACGCCGACGCAATCGAATTCAGATGCGTGGCTCACACACCAGGAAACTATTAACATTTCTCCTGACAATGTATAAAAGAGAAGAAGGAGGAGAGAACGGGGGAAAGGAGTCGGAGAGTCCGCGGCACATGCAGCGCAAGAGCGACAGGGAGAAGACGGCGACGACGAAAGCGACCGAAGAGCGAGCAGCAGAGGAGGAGCTGAAAAGCAACCCGGCAAAAGACTTGATTTATTGAAAGAATAAACAAGAGTCAAACCTGCTCAAGAGCAAAATGTCCTTCCTAGATGGTCCTGGGAACCCGCATGACAGCAAGCGACTGTCACACTGCTTAGTGAGAAAAATGATCTTATCAGAAAGAAAATAAGCAAATATCACCCTTATTTCAAATATTTAATCTGACTTAGATTTCAGTTTTAGCAGTTTAGTGTGTGAGTGTGAATGTTGTCTATCTATCTGTGTTGGCCCTGCGATGAGGTAGAGACTTGTCCAGGGTGTACGCCGCCTTCCGCCCGAATGCAGCTGAGATAGGCTTCAGCACCCCCCGCTACCCCAAAAGGGACAAGCAGGAGAAAATGAATGGATGGATGGACTTGTTGAATCTACAGCATGAGTAATGTATTTAATTGTTCGATTGACATCATTATTCTTGCTAGTCACTTTCAATGCAGAAAAAATATATTGTGAGGCGCTGTAGTACTCTTTGAATAGGATTGCTAAAGGGTTGGAAAGTTTCTGGTAAATTTCCAGGAAATTTACCATGGAGAATTAAGCTCGGGATGTTTGGAAATATTGACCATTTTTTGATTATTCAAAGTTGGACACCGTCCATGGGAATTAATGTGAATATTTATTGTGTGTGTGTCTTGGCTGAATGAGCAGGTATCAGACACCTCGGTCTCCTTAGACGCATCCTTGCTCATCCATGAGGACTGGACACTGGCCGAGTTGGTGGGCGGCGGAGTGTGGAGCCGGCTCTCTTGGTTGCTTTGTTGGGTCTGCTCCTTTTTCTGGCCATGCTCCCCCCACCCCAGCAGAAGATGGCATGGAACACCGCAGAGGCCACCAGTGTATTCGTTTCTTTTAATTTTTATTCATAGCTGTATGTAGAAGTGGCTAGTTGCATCAGATCTGCTCTTTTGATGTCTTTAATGGCCTTTGTGTTAGGCTTGCCACTGACAGTTTGTTTGTGTTTTAGTTTTTCCTCTGTGTGTGTTTAGTATTTCATGTTTTTAGTTCCTGTCAGCGATTTTATTTTGTCTGTTTCCTGTTTTTTCCCTGTGTGCCGTTTTCCCCTCAGATGCGGCTGATTGGCACCTGGCCGCACCTGGTGTGAATCAGCCCGCTCCTATTTTACCTGCTTTGTTCCCTCAGTCATTGCTGGATTATTGTCATGTATTATCGCTCCTGTCGTGTCGTACCGTGTCGTGTCTGTGCAGCGTAGCGGTAAGCTATATTAGTTAGATGTTTGTAGCTTACTGTTTTTTGTTCCCTGCTTCCAGTTTTTTTTCATATTACAAGTACGACTTCTGTTTTCCTGCTCGCTACCCACTATCTTCCATGCTAGGCCCCTTTTTGTTTTTGCTAGCTTCCATGCTAAGTTTCTTTTGTTTTCTATCTCCCATGCTAGCTCTCTTAGTTGGTTATCCACCTCGTCCGCGCTTTTTGTTGTACCCCTTTGGTTTGTTCTTGTTTTAGTATTTTAATTAAATCATGTTTTCCTATCCAATGCCTGCCTCCATCTCTGCAACTTGGGGTTCGTCACAAACTAACTCTGACACTTTGTGTTCTTTGAATGTTTGATGTTTTGATGTGTGCTATGGCTGGGAGTAGTTTATTCCCTTGGCCAAAGTCTGGACTCCCTCTACAGGGGACCCGCCCCTCCCCCCATTGTTTACCTGTATCTCACCTTTTTTGTAAGGGGCACCGGATGTTGGCAGACCCGTCAGCGATCCTGTTCTGTCTCCCTGTAATGTTTGTCTGCTATTGAATGGGATTGTGCTGAAATTTCTAATTTCCCCTCGGGGATTAATAAAGTATTTCTGATTCTGATTCGGATATGGGAATTGATGGGGAATTACAATAATTGTATATTATTGGGCACTTGTCTATATGCTGCTGCATCTTTGACGTAGCTCTTTGCAAACGTACACAGCATATACGCCTACATTGGTTGGGGTGAAATGTCTCCACACATCAGATGGTGTACGTGGCATTATTCTGTTTGGATTTATTTTGCATTTCTCTCTGGCACTCATGGAGGGTGGACGCTCCCCTTTCCTCTCCCTTATCTCTCCTGCTTGCTTCTTTGTCTTGTCTTAACTTTCTTGTTGCCTCTTTTTGCACTGCTCTCCAAATCTAAACATTGGAACTATTTAACTGGCCTCAACAAAATTGACAAGATCTTGGGTTTGGGGGAACCTGCTGTCGTGACGAAGCGGTTCTTACTGGACACACGACGGACTCTTTGGAGAAGAAGGAGGGCCGCGTGCCTGGCGACCCTTTTCTGTCGAGGCCGTGAAGATATCCCCCTATTCGGAATTATGACAACATGACATCTGCTCATTGGAGTAAGCGTTGCTCTGGTTTGTCGACAAATTGGATGTTGCTGGCAGTCTTCAAAGTACCCCAAAGCTGCCACAAATGATTGGAGGATGCGGGAAGAACTGTGGATTACATCGGACTGTCTACCCCGCAGTTTTGAGGACCACTCATAGACAATTTAGAGTGAAAAGCAAATTTTATTTTCACCCGCATAAAAAAATCATTCTAACTTGGATTGTTTCCCTGGCTTCGAGACTCACCCGAAGGACAGTGCAGCGAAGACACAACACACTCCCTTCTTGTCTCTCATGGACACACACCTGTTGTTGTTGACTTTGGACTAGCGACTGCAATACATCAAGGCCGCGGAACAGAGACACACTACGGGCTTACACACACAGGCACACACACACACATACATACACACACACACACACACACACACACACACACACACACACACACACACACACACACACACACACACACACACACACACCCAACACCCTCGACGCAAATCCCATAGGGGTGATGAATGGATGGTCAGCGCCTGAGAGCTGCGGCCTACCACCATGACCTTGAACTACCTTCCCTCTGTTCCTAGATATCTTGAGATGCATGTTGTAATATGTATATGTGCTTTGCAATGGAGGTTTTTTTCCCACTCCAGACTGGGCCCCCTTAGGATTGTATTTTTTTTACTCACCCTTCCCCAGCGTTTACCTTTTTCCATCTTTTACGGGGCGTCTTATGGCGACCCATCAGCGTTCTTGTTCTGTAAGCCTGTACACTGTTTGTTTGTCTAATCTTGAACAGGTTTGTGCTGAAAACAAAGTTTCGTTGTACTTGTGCAATGACAATAAAGACCTATCCTATACTTATTTATCCCAGACATTTACTAAAGCGGGTTGTCAGGACAGATGGAAAAGAAAAATATATATATATTTTTTGTTTTAAACCGATTTTTAATTTTCTTTTTTAATCGATCATTACAAATAAGAATTGCAACTAACTTGAAACATTTTTTTGACACCCCTTTAAGTTACAGTAGTTAGCTCTCTGCAATCAATGCACCGATAAAAGTACTTCTTATACATTAATGATTGTGTTATACTTGGTTAATATTTATGTCACGAGATGTAAACAGAGTATTGTTGGCGTTTTTTTTTCTTTTTTATGGGCACAATAAACTACTCCAAATAGCTGCCTTACTCGCAGTATTAAACAAAGTAGAATGCATACCAAAATAAAAATGATTGTGAATAATAAGGAAAATTTTACAAAAAAGTGAAGTTCCCCTTTAAATCAGCTCCAGACGTAGGAGCTGTAAGGTTGATCATCAACTTAAAATGGTCAAATTTAAAAAACTCTTGGAATTCAACCTCATTGCTGCAAGATAACTTCATGGTGTCAATTTGTGGCCTATTCTTATAACGGAGCAACATGAATTCATGCCAGCCACGCATTTAATCCCTACAGTGGCGTTCATGGGAACCGTAGCGGAAGAAAGGCTTTCTGTTCCTTCCTCACACGTTTACTACCGTGCTTGTGAGGTCGAAGGGGTCACGTGTGCATCAGCCTTCTTTTGATTTATTTTGCCAACCTTTCACCTTTGGGATTTATTTAACATGCAGAAAACGCCACTCCTTGTCAAACAAGCGCTTCAAAGTGGAGAGAACACCAGAGGCTCTGTGAGTGACGAGGCTCTGGCAAGAAAGGACAGACTATCGGGGAAGGCTCTCAGAAACAGCGTGTAAAGTCTACATTTAGAACAAAATGTATAGAGGGGATTTATGAGTGAGAAGATGGATATTTAGCAAGCCCGGAGGTATCTCCATTGGCCTGTCAAATACTACCAATAAAACCTTTGCATACCGATCGAATAAAACAGTAGTTTTAATACATCTTATCTGAGATTTTTTTTTGGTCTCTGTTGCTGGCCTCATTCATAAATAGGCCAAAAATGCGGCCAGGGAGTGTAAATATTTTTCCCGGACAAATATGCGTGACTGAGCTTCATCCAAACACACACAATTGACACTCAGCAACACAACAGAACATGATCTACAGCAGAAATGATTATTTATTACTGACAATAAAACAGAGTTTATACGGACCGTTTGTTTTTTGTAATTACTATATTGCAAGGTGGACCTCCAGGCCGACAGACACGATACCGGTCGGGATAGAGGGAAAGATGAATGCATAAAGTCATACCTAGTGTGTGAATGTGAGTGTGAATGTCGTCTGTCTATCTGTGTTGGCCCTGTGATGAGGTAGCGACTTGTCCAGAGTGTACCCTGCCGTCCGCCCGAATGCACCCGAGATCGGCTCCAGCACCCCGCGCGACCCCAAAAAGGACACGCGGTAGAAAATGGATGGATGGATTTTACTTGTAATCATCTTTTTTTTTAGGTCCATAACTATGAAATAAGATTCAATATCGCCACATTTTTAGAATGATGTTTGATAAGGAAATAGTTTCTCATCCCAAGTATGACGCGATCATCACAGGTTTAATGCCTGACGCGCCGCTGGAGCAGAATGAGATAATGGATAAACACAGTGGGGGGTCAAGCTGTAACCGTGTGACTTCACACTTTTGTTAAACATTATAAAGGCTTTTTGGGGGGGAAAGACTTGTGAGTACAATCAACAAATTAAATAACCTGCAAATAATTAAGAAATTAACCTCCATTGAAGTGAGTCTTGCATTTTGAAACAACAAATTTCACACTGAATTTTTTTACACTGAATATTTTGACACAGATTTTTTTTACACTAGAAGTTTACGCCAGGGGCGTCGCCAGACAGATTTCATTGGGGCACGTGACCCACTGTTGATCTGCAGTGCCCCAGTAAAAATTTCACCAATAAAAAAAAAACGCTTCATAACATAGACAACAGCGCACATACTACTTAGTATGGTAATTGATAGCTACTGTATTCACTCCACGTAACAATGAGCACATGGCTACTTAATATGGTAATTTATTCACGTGTGGATCAAGACTTCAGTTGAGAGAGACAGAGAGAGAGAGAGAGAGAGAGGATGAGAATCACTGCGTGAGGTAGGTAACGTTAGCCAACAACGATTTGTTAATTACATTATTTTGATTTTGATTTGACTCAAACTGTAACTCCTAGATGGATTTAAGAAAGTTATTCGCCCACAGCAGAGAAGAAGCAGCAGGAATGAGGGATGTAAGTGAAGTCCTAGCTAGCTAGGCAACATCATTTTCTTAAGTTGATGCTAAGTTAGCTAACGTTATTCCTTCTATCAAGACAAACATATTCATTTGCTGTACGAGCTGTCGGGGGAATTTCCAATGAACATGAAACATAATGTTGGTTATTGTCTGCTGGTTCTGCATCAATGATGATTTGGAGTAATCATGTGTGAGTTGAGTGCTTCTCAAATGCTTTATCTTCAGGAAGAAAAACATTTTTCCATATCATCAAGTCGTGAGCCAATTTTTAAATCATTCAAGTTTATTTCACAGAATAACAGCACAGTAGACTTTTCTTGTTAATCGGTGCGACTTTGACTAAAACAATCTTGTTTTGTCACCAGAAAAATGGCTACAGCTAAAGCATCTGGTTTTATTTCCAGAAAAAATAGTAACATTTCTGTATTTGTTTTCGGAAAGATGGCTAAAAATATCGGGTTATGTTGCCCCATTTAGATTTTTTTTAAACATATTTCCATGTCTGTCCTGAGTCCTCCTCCAACTTGTTAGTCGGTTTGCCTTTTGCTAAAATACTCACTAATAGTCACTAGAAAAAAGGCTAAAATAATTTGGTTTTGTTGCCACAATTTTAATTTTTTCTCCCTAAACTTTTTTTTTTTCATGCACGCATCTGACTGCGACTCACTGAATATGACACACAATCCACTTTTATGTCACGACCCAGCAGTTGGGAACCACTGGTCAACTGTATAACAGTTACTGTAATATTTCCATGTCTGTCCAGAGTGATTGACCACTTTGCAAAAATGAAAGCGAGACGTTACAGTTTACTTCTCAGAAAATGATTCCCTGAACAGACACACAACAGTTGTTCATTTATTCTACTACTGTGGCTTTATTGTTTTGTGTATATTTTATAGTTTTGTGTATCTGAAATAGGATTAGCCACATTGCCATAAATGGAAATTAAATCATATAAAAGAACCCGGAGATGTAGGAGTGCTTTATTTTTTGTTTGACTTTTGTAGATGTTAAATTTGCAGATGATTACTGCAATATATATTTCAAAAACATTCATTGCTCTTCCTTTTTGATTTTACCAGTAGCAGTTTAGAAGTCTAGAGTAAAAAAGTGCACAAGTAGGTCAAATGCATTAGTTAATTTCAGGTGGTTAATCAAAGATCCATACAACATAATCTGGTATGATTTCATAGTTTAAAGCACTATTTATGTATTTTTTATGATAAATAAGTGCTAAAAATGTTTTTGCTTGCGCGCTTTGCACGCTCACATGAATTATTTGTGCCCCAGTACAGTCTTAGGTCTAGTGACGCCGCTGGTTTATGCACTGAATTTTTTTACACCTATTTTTTATACACTGAATTTATTTTACACTGAATGTTTATACACTAAATTTTGGTAACACTTTAGCATGGGGAACACATTTGAAGTAAAAAAAAGACCTAATTTAGAGTTATTTGGACACTAGGGGAACATATAAGGGTTAGTTAGGGTTACTAATAAGCAATAGTTCTGAGGTTATTAAGGGAAAACTTTTAGTTAAAGGCCTACTGAAATGAGATTTTCTTATTCAAACGGGGATAGCAGGTCTATTCTATGTGTCATACTTGATCATTTCGCGATATTGCCATATTTTTGCTGAAAGGATTTAGTAGAGAACATCGACAATAAAGTTTGCAACTTTTGGTCGCTAACAGAAAAGCCTTGCCTTTACCGGAAGTCGCAGACGATGACATCACCCGTTGATGGCTCCTCACATCCTCACATTGTTTTTAATGGGAGCCTCCAACAAAAAGAGCTATTCGGACCGAGAAAACGACAATTTCCCCATTCATTTGAGCGAGGATGAAAGATTTGTGTTTGAGGATATTGATAGCAACGGACTAGAAAAACAAAACAAAAACAAAAACGTGATTGCATTGGGCTTACTGGTAGTATAATGAGGCCATGCAGAGTAAGGCATTGATAAGTACTTAATAATGACTAATTAAGAGCCAATATGTTACTAATCTGCATGTTAGTAAGCTACTAATTATTGTTGAATATGTTCCCCATACTAAAGTGTTACCTAAATGTTTTTTTACTAAATTATTATACACTGAATGTTTTTACATTGAATTTTTACACACTGATTTTTTTTACACTGAATTTCTTTTACGCTGAATTTCTATTTACTAATTTTTTTACACTGAAATTTTTTTACACCTAATTTTTGTACACTGAATTTTTTTACACTGAATGTTTCTACTGAATTTTTTTACTCTTAATTTTTATACAGTTTTTTTTTTACACTGAATATTTACACACCAATTTTTTTAATACAAATTTTTTATACACTGAATATTTTTACATTACATTTTTACACAGATTTTTTTACACCAAATTTCGTGTATTTTTATTCACAAATTTTTATTTCACATAATATTTTTACACCGAAATTTTTTACACATAATTTTTATGCACATATTTTTTTTTACACTGATTGTTTACACTGAATTTTTTACACTTAATTTTATACAGTGATTTTTTTTTACACTGAAAATTTACACATATTTTTATAATTACATTTTTACACACTGAATTGTTTTATACTGAAGTTTTATACACTGGATGTTTTTACATTGAATTTTTACACACTGATTTTTTTACACTGAATTTATTTTACGCTGAATTTTTATGCACTGATTTTTTTTTTTACACTGAATTTTTTTGCACTGAATTTTAAAACGCGGAATTTACATTCAATGAAATTGTCAGCATAATTTGAGGTAAAAAAAAATTCAGTACGCAAATTTCAAACACAAAAACACTCAGTTACACAAATTCAGTGCAAAAAAATAATTTTTCGTAATAATGAAACAAATTAACCTTTAGTTAGTCACCTGTACACAACACAATCCAGGATTGGTGCTACAACACAGTTCTGTATTCAGCCACAATACTTTTAGCTACAGGAGCTACAGATTTTGTGCAAACTGGCAAGTAACAGCTAAAATAGCCCACCAACGGCATGACAGGATACTCACACAACAGGTAGAGGAAGAAAACAGGTGTACAGTATTTAGAAGACAGGCTTAACCAATCACTAAAAAAACATATGGCTAAGAAACTCATTGTGATCCACCAGGCTTGTTGGAAATCATTTTTTCCCCATTTAAATTAGTGTTGAATTCCAAAAACAACATCAAAACTCTTGATTATGACTAATAATCTACCATGTAAATGATAGCCTTGCACTATTCCAGATTTGGCCGCAAATACTGTGGGAGACGCACAACAGGACTTTTGTTCTCTCTGGCAACAACCCTAGCTGCTGCCTTCCTCACTCCTCAACTTGTTTTGGAAAGGCATGAGGAATGTTCATTTTGGGGGGGGGGTTGAGACACACACACACACACACACACTAACACACACACACACACACACACACACACACCCTAGGCCCTGCACAGAAGTCCCTCAAAACATATTCAACAATTATGTCCAAAAGTCACTGTGTTAAAATATTACTTTGTTTTTTTTGTGACATTGGTGTTTGGTTGGCAACTCACCCTGACAGTGAGCCAGTAACTTTATTAAATGATGACATAAAACTTTAGGAATGTGAGTCACAAACACATTCCTAATTGGTCCAAACACTTTGTCATGTTGCTATACTTCCCCAGGGCTCTATTCTCAATCCAGTCATCTTTTGCCAGTTTACTTCTACTACTGTGTATCCTCCAATAGTTTTAACAATGTGATGTACTTCACTTTGCTGTAAATAGGTCATCTGATCTGAAACTATTGAGGTAGCATACAGGAAGGAACCATGGTGGTGGTGGGGGTGGGGGGGTAGGGGGTGACATGATATCCGATTTAAATGAATTCAAATCAGAGGACCTTACTTGGGAGTTTCAATATTTCCATCTTTCTTACCAAGAAAGCCACAGATGTGCTTCCTCTTCCTTTATGAAATTGGTGATGGCCTGATGCATTTAAGGACATTTCTCATAGGAAACAATCCAGGGAAAGCTGCTAAAGACCTGGCAGAAGAAGCTGCCGTGAGCTGGGTTGGTCATGGTGGATTAGCAGTCAGCTGCATGTCCCCACAGGTCAGTGAGTCCTGATATGCTAGCTTTTTATTTCTGCAAAGGTGAGCAAGTTTGTTGGATTCGTACAGTTAGTTTCATATATAGGGAGATTGGTGCAGTGCAGCTTAGAAATGTAAAGCATCATTGCTATCAAGGGGCTGAAACAAAGCAAACCACCAAAACTGTCAATTTGTTTAGTTTTGACTGTCATATAGTACGGTGATGGATAGGTATCGGAATCGGAATCGGAAATAATTTATTAATCCATCCATCCATCCATCCATCAATTTTCTACCGCTTGTCCCTTTTAAGATCGCCGGGCGTGCCCGGGCCTATTATTTAACAAATACACCTTAGGCTTAGGTCAGCCTGATTCGAAAAAAAAAAAAAAAAAAGTACTAACCAAAGAAACAATAAATGTACATATAATATTGTGGAGGGACGGAGCCGACAGCGGGGTAAGACAAACGGCGGTCCTACTCAAGATGACGGCCAGGAGGCGGAGTGTGCGCCGGAGCGGAGAGGCGGGGCGCGCTTGGAGCAACGCTGCAGCAATCAGAGTAAGGTGCGTAAACCACACACCTGCTCTCAATCCCTACATCTTCTCCTGCAGTTTAAAAGCGGAGAGGGAGGAGCGGTCGTGGCAGAAGACGGAAGAGAATTACAAGCAAAAGACAACGAGAACGACCAGATGAAAGATGAGCCCGCGAGGAAGACACAGTCACCGGCCACCGAAAGGCGAGCCGAGACCAGCAGCAAAGGAGGTTGCGCTAGAAATTGGCGCGACCGACTGGGACACAAGTTTAATTGAAACAATAAACGAGTGTCAAACCTGCTATGATGCGTCCTGTATAGATGGTCCATTCAACCCACCCGATGACGGCTGGAAAACTGTCACAAATATGTATACCCATCCATCCATCCATTTTCTATCGCTTGTCCCTTTTTTGGTCGCGGGGGGTGCTGGAGCCTATCTCAGCTGCTTTCGGGCGGAAGGGGGGGTACACCCTTGACAAGTCGCCACCTCATCGCAGGGCCAACACAGATAGACAGACAACATTCACACTCAAATTCACACACTCGGGCCAATTTAGTGTTGCCAATCATCCAATCCCCAAGGGGAAATAAACATTTTCAGCACAATTCCATTCAAGATCAGACGAACATCACAGGGAGACAGAACAGGATCAAACATTACAGGGAGACAGAACAGAACATGGTCTAAGCCTGGGCCACTGGATAGGGGTCCATAATGACGCCAAGGGATAAAACAACTCATAGCCATAGCACACATCCCTCTTACATGTCCGTAAGAGGGAAATATCAAAGAACACAGAGGACATTAAAGACATTAAAAGAGCAGAGCTGATGCATCCAGCTACTTCTACATACAGTTATGAATAAAAAGTAAAAGAACATATACACTGTGGTGGCGTCTGTGGTGTTCCACACCATCGTCTGCTGGGAAGACAGGAGCAGACCCAACAAAGCAACCAAGAGAGACGTTTTTTTTCGGATCATAAGGCGCACTGTATTATAAGGCACACTGCCAATGAGTGGGTTAATTCAGTAGGGCTGCTAATCTTTGGGAACCACATTATTCCATTATATTTTTTGGGGTAACGATTCGATTCAGAATTCAAACACAAAATAATTCTCAATGCAAAATCGTTTAATAACAATGGGTGCCAGTTCTATGATTAACAACATTCCTCCATAAAATAGAAAAAGAACTCTGATAAATTTATATATATATATATTTATTTATTTATCTTTTATTTTTTTTTATCGATTAAGAATCATTTCAAGTAAGAACCGCGCTAAAATTTTTTTTATCCATTTTGACCCTCATTGACGTCATCTAATGGGGAAATTTGCTTCACTATACAAACTTTTTGATTTATGAACTTGGTTCAAGAACCAATTTAATTCGTAAATCAAGGTCCCACTGAACTCATTCGGCTTCTGCTTCATTATAATATCAGTAAAATGTAACTTCTATAAAATGTCTTCTGGAATACCTCACAAGAAGGATGAGGATAGTCATTAGGAGTCTAGTCGGTGACATCATTGAGTCTTGGCACTGAAGCCCACCCTGAGAGCAGCCAGCCGTACATTCCTAGAAATGCAAAAGAAGCTACTGATAGTGTCAGCCATGTGTTTATTGTCGCTACTGCTACAGCTATGACTCAGACACCTGGCTATGACTTAAAGATTTGTCTTTTGGAACGCATCATCACGACAGACTCCACACGAGGACAAAGGTCCAGACCCTGAGACTACTCAATGGAAGTCAACACCTTGCCTGAGCTTTCTTGTTATTCTATTTCTGGCCAGACTTTTAAAAAATGTGGCTAAAAAGTAGACAATGTTTGGTTCTGGTTCACTTCATTGTTCCTTGATTTGATTGATTGATTTGACAAAAGATTGTTCTACCATTAATCATAACAAGACACTGCCAGTTAAATTGCATTTCCTGATTTGTCTAGCCAAAACTAAGTCATACTGGAAATAAGCAGTAAGAGGAATTGGACATTTGGAATGTTCAGATTTTTGGTGTAATATTGAAGACTTATTTCGCTATATAACAGGAGATTTTTGGTGTAATATTGAAGACTTATTTTGCTATATAACAGGAGTCGGCAACCCGCGGCTCCGGAGCCTCATGCGGCTTTTGGATCATTCCAATGTGGCTCAGCTGCATAATTTAGGACCCCCCCCCCGATTATCCCGAGAGATTTCTGGAGTTTAATGCCGTTCTCCGATTTTCACCTAATCCAGTGGTTGGCAACCTTTACCACCCAAAGAGCCATTTTGACCTGTTTCACAAAATAAAGAAAACAATGGGAGCCACAAAACTCTTTCGAAATTTAAAATGTAATAACACTGCATACAGTTGTTTTTTTTGCTTTGTGCAACAGTATGTATTAACCGGGGGTCTCAGACTCGCGGCTCGCACCTTAATATGAAAATGTATTATTAGTGCAGCCCGCGAGTTTTAAATTCATGCCATTTGACAGCATCACACTTGCCAACCCTCCCAAACTTTCCGGGAGACTCCCGAATTTCAGAGCAACTATTCTCGCGAATGAGTGCCTGCTGATTTTCGCCCTTCAACATTAATGCGGGCGTGCTATGAAGGCGCTGCCTTTACCGCCCTCTACAACATGTACAAATATTTAGCACAGGCCAGCCACGAGTCGTATGTGGCTTCCATACACACCCTTAGACGACTGCCACGCATACTTGTTCAACAGCCATACAGGTTACACTGAGAGTTGTGATATAAACAACTTTAACACTCTTACTAAAATGCGCCACACTGTGGACTCACACCAAACAAGAATGACAAACACATTTCTGGAGTCCTCACCCACATTTGCGGTCCTCTCCAAGGTTTCTCATAGTCATTCGCATTGACGTCCCACTAGGTTGTGAGTTTTTCCTTGCCATTTTGTGGCCTCTGAACCGAGGATGTCGTCATGGCTTGTGCAGCCCTTTGAGACACTTGTGATTTAGAGATATATAAATAAACATTGATTGATTGAATGGGACTTGTATGTGACTTTTTCGTCAGCTTCGGGCGAGCTATGTCATTCGAGGAAAGACGCAGACCGCCAGTGGAAGTTGATACTTCATCACAACGTCCGGTTTCGGTGAGCAAAATCTACTTTGGACGGACGATTTTTTGGTGCATCACTAGTCACTAGTGCGGAAATAATAGGCTGTACATAATGTATGAATATATATTTTGAATCCGAATAAATAACGATTGTTGATAATTTTCCTCGACTGGTGCACTAACGTGTTATTGACTAGACCAGACCAGGGGCGGTTCTAGGCATGCTTATATGAGGGGGCAGTCAGAAATGTGAAGGGGGCATCATGTGTACACATCATGCTCCAGCACTTTTTTTTCTGTGCTTATAGTAACGATGCTTTCTTCATTGAAATGGGTCTTTAGCTATGTGTCCAACCCCAACCTGGAGTAGTGGATTGCACTTTGTCAGGCCTCTACCTTCAGACCTGTCCAACTTGGGTGTCCCACCTGAAGACTAAGCTCCTGCTAGTATAGCTCTAACAGGTCACTGAGGCACGCAAACCCCCTGACCACAATAAGGTGGCAATCCCTCAGGGGGGGAAAACATTAACAGCGCTGCCATATTTCCGACAGGGGAAACAGAAGCAGGCGTCTCGCACCACAGAATACTCTAGCCATGGTCGTGTGCGGTACCAGGCAGGATTGAATGATCTTAATGTTGTACCAAATGCACGCTTTGGGTAGCCACCCAGTATTGGCTGAGATGGTGCGTTGCCATTTAAGTCACCGGGTAGCTGAGCAGGCTGCTTTGGGGGAGCGCTTGTTGGGGGGACGGATGGAGCTGGTGCAGGAGAAACAGTGCTTGCTGGTGCTAAAGGTGCAGTATTGCTAGCTGCTGTCCCTGATGTACTAGCAGTAGCATCATTGCTACTACTACTGCATGCAGGAGCAGGACTAGACTTTTTAAATGCTCTGAAAAATGGATGCATTACAGAGCATTAACTTTCTCTTTGTGAGCTGCTGGAAGCTGGAGCAGAAAATCAGTAAGCTTGGACAACAACAGAAAAAACCCGCTGTGATTACATGAAGAAAAACAACAACAGTACAGGACTACAGCCTGGGGCGGGGCTTTACGTAGGGGTCTGTCAGACACAGGTCACTTGTCTTCAGTTTGTCACATGCAGTGGACGTGGGCACTCATCTGGGCACAAAATTCATTCACTCCAATGTATGTGTGTTGCCCACTTGCTTGTAAATTGATGAAAACGGCAGTGTTTTTGTTTTTAGGTGTCTTGGTCATATCAAATGAAACTTATAATTTGTTTATTACAAAATGTAGATTGAAACATTAAAGGTTGACCATGTAGAATTACAAGAAAAACAACAGAAAAAGAATTCCAGCAGTCGATTGCCAGACCGTTGCTAAGCAAAACGGGCCGTTGCTAGGGACTCCGCTCTGAACAGAGGACAGCAGAGGAGGACTGCTAAGCAGGATATATACCTTATGTTTCATTTTTACCGTCATTAACAGCATCATAAATGACTTGTAGCCTGTTACAGGGACAGTGGAGGCTCTCTGCCTTCCAAACCACTGCTGCTCAGAGCCTCCGCTGTCTCTGCTCTCGTCAAGTTGTTATAAAAAAAAAAAAAAAAGGAACTCCGTAGCACCGAAAGTCCGCGACGATAAACGTGTTTATGACAGATAAGACTAAGCAAATACACCCATCCTAACAAGTATATGATAAATGTAGACAACTTTTCTTTTTCTTTTACTTTCATACTGCAACAGTGATTGGATGTTTACTGAGGGCTGAGGGGTGTGTGCGGGTGTGTGTGTGCTGCGCAGCCTGTGGAATGGTCAATACGCGCACAGCGGAGGGAGGGATGAGAGGGAAGCCGACACTACTATATCGTGTGTGTCCCTTTTTCGGCGGATTTTTCCGCTGGTGCAGATAATTTTGTCAACTTGTAATGTAGTAATTTTGTGAGTTTATTAAAATTTGCTTCATCAAATTTTGATTTGAGGGGGTAAGACATTTATTTAAGGGGGATCTGCCCCCTCTTGCCACTGCGTAGAGCCGGCCATGGACCACACTAGACTCACTTCTTGTGGGGATCCCCAGCAAGAACATCCAGAAGCTGCAGTACTTACAGTGCTGCTAGGATCCTGATGAGCGTGCGGAAATACGAGCACATCACATCTGTACTCTAATCTCTTCACTGGCTTCCTTTTCAACTCAAGATTGAATACAAAGTCTCCCTACTAACCCACCAGTGCCTCCATGGAAATGCCCACATTTCACCTCAAAGAACTGCTCACCCCCAAATCCTCCACACGAGACAGACAAACCTCCTCCAACCTCCGAGGACAAACATCCGAACTATGGGAGACCAAGCTTTTTGCTCCGCCACTCCCAGTCTGCGGAACACTCTCCCTGACCACATGAGGGCACCACAGACTGTGAATGCTTTTAAAAATGGCTTAAAAACCCTTCTTTTCAAAAAAGCCTATTTTTTTTTTTTTAGATATAAGCGTGCTAGTTCTAGTTTTTTTTTTAATTACTATTTTTTTTTCTTTTGTAATACACTCTAGCACAGGTTGATTGGCAACACTAAATGGTCCCTAGTGTGTGAATGTGAGTGTGAATGTTGTCTGTCTATCTGTGTTGGCCCTGTGATGATGTGGCGACTTGTCCAGGGTGTACCCCGCCTTTCACCCGAATGTGGCTGAGATAGGCTCCAGCAACCCCTGTGACCCTAGAAGGGGCAAGCGGTAGAAAATGGATAGATGGATGTTGAAAGACCTGAATTGACGGTGTGGCAATGTTACGTACATTGTGTAAGTTGTTAACGCAAGTGAGTTGAAAAACAAAGCTAACATAGATTCACGCTGCAATTTGTGTTGCATCTACTTAACACCCGTAAAAAGATTAGAACCCTTCCAAGTATATTAAACTATATACATCTTACATTATATTACTTTCATTTATTTTCGCATCCCAAAAAAAATTACTCATTTTTAAGGTGGGGCAACTTTATTTTGTGGTAGTCATAGCGACTTCTTTGTTCATTTAGAATCCAGTCAACTTCCTTTGTTTTGACTTTATCTAACTGTGCATGCAAGTGACGTTGAGGCCACATTGGGACCTGTGCCCATTTATTCTGGAGTCTGATAAAGATCACATTTTACTTACAGGGTAAACAGTCTGCTGGAAAAAAAAAAAAAATCACGTTTCAAAACATTTGATTTTTGCCACTTTGGCCTGCAGTGTAAATGTAATCTAAGAAGTATGAACAACTGTTATTCATTCTAACATAGTGTACAACGATAAACAGGAAAATACTCCCGAAACACCTCAAGGGCCATTCCACGTAAATAAAGTGTATACATGCACAGTAAAATTGACATCAAAATATATTTATTTATTAAGTGAGGTGTTCACATTAATACAATTGCATATTTAATGAATCCAATTTCGGGCTTCACGGTGGGAGAGGGGTTAGTGCGTCTGCCTCACAATACGAAGTTCCTGCAATCCTGGGTTCAAATCCAGGCTCGGGATCTTTCTGTGTGGAGTTTGCATGTTCTCCCCGTGAATGCGTGGGTTCCCTCCGGGTACTCCGGCTTCCTCCCACTTCCAAAGACATGCACCTGGGGATAGGTTGATTGGCAACACTAAATGGTCCCTAGTGTTTGAATGTGAGTGTGAATGTTGTCTGTCTATCTGTGTTGGCCCTGCGATGAGGTGGCGACTTGTCCAGGGTGTACCCTGCCTTCCGCCCGATTGTAGCTGGGATAGGCGCCAGCGCCCCCCGCGACCCCGAAAGGGAATAAGCGGTAGAAAATGGATGGATGGATGGATGAATCCAATTTCAGGGATTAGTTTAAACTACATTGAAAACTGGAAAAATATTTTTTGTTGCCTGTTCTCGCTTCCTAATATTAGACTATCAGGTTTTTTTTTTTTTTGCATGTATGGGATTTCTTATGCCAGCTATACTTACATTGATTTTCTTAAAAGAAAAAACAATTTAGGTTAAATTATGGCTGACATTAGTGTAAAAATATGTGAACGGCCTAATGTATCTGACAAGGAGGAGACTGCTTCAAAGAACAAGACGTTGTATTACTACGCAAGAAAAGTAGTTCCTCTGTGTTAGCTTCTACAACAACAATGTCTCTATGGCAGGTCCGGCATGTAAATGGAGCGTTGTTAGAGTTTTTTTTAAGAGCGATTTATCGGCACAATATACATTAACTTTATTGTTAGCCACCTCTTGCTAGCAGTTTTTTTTTTTTTTACTATTCCGAACCCACAGAAAAGACAAAGACAATACATTTACATGCAAATGTGCCTGCAGCGGTTTTAAAAAAAATCTTTGTGTTATTAGTGTCAACATTTCATTGTTTTCCTATTACAGTACACTTAGCGCCTTTCTTCCACCTATGTTTTTTTTAAAAATACATCCATCCATCCATCATCCTCCGCTTATCCGAGGTCGGGTCGCGGGGGCAGCAGCCCAAGCAGGGAAGCCCAGACTTCCCTCTCTCCAGCCACTTTGTCTAGCTCTTCCCGGGGGATCCCGAGGCGTTCCCAGGCCAGCCGGGAGACATAGTCTTCCCAACGTGTCCTGGGTCTTCCCCGTGGCCTCCTACCAGCTGGACGTGCCCTAAACACCTCCCTAGGGAGGCGTTCGGGTGGCATCCTGACCAGATGCCCGAACCACCTCATCTGGCTCCTCTCGATGTGAAGGAGCAGCGGCTTTACTTTGAGTTCCTCCCGGATGGCAGAGCTTCTCACCCTATCTCTAAGGGAGAGACCCGCCACCCGGCGGAGGAAACTCATTTCGGCCGCTTGTACCCGTGATCTTATTCTTTCGGTCATAACCCAAAGCTCATGACCATAGGTGAGGATGGGAACGTAGATCGACCGGTAAATTGAGAGCTTTGCCTTCCGGCTCAACTCTTTCTTCACCACAACGGATCGATACAACGTCCGCATTACTGAAGACGCCGCACCGATCCACCCGTCGATCTCACGATCCACTCTTCCCCCACTCGTGAACAAGACTCCTAGGTACTTGAACTCCTCCACTTGGGGCAGGGTCTCCTCCCCAACCCGGAGATGGCACTCCACCCTTTTCCGGGTTTTTTTAGAAATCATATTTTTGAAATGGGCCACAGGGGGCAGTTAAAAAATGAACTGCAAGCCGCAAATGGCCCCATGGCCACACTTTGGACACCACTTCTTCTTAAGCATAGGGCCCATTGTTTGGCCCTATGTCCTAAAAATATCTGTGTCTCAGCTGCGGTTCGAATGAGCGTCGTTTTCGCCATTTTCGGGTACTAAATGGCTGTCAAAGTGTACCAACTTGTCGAAAAACCTACTCATACTTCTTCTGTCCAGGTGAGAGAGAAGTCTGATCTACAATAAATCGAGAAAGCAGCAGACAACTTGATGATGTCAGGCTTTAACGCTTTTAATACCAATACCCCTAATACTTGGTTAATATTCAAATCACAAATCTTTTGGATGGTTATTTATTGGCTTTTATGGTCGAAATAGAGGACCTCCCATTGGCTCAGCAGTAAGCAGACTTTTATCTACGTTTATTAACAAGTTAAAATGCATTAAAAAAAAATCCCTCCGTCGTCCTGTCTTTCATAATAACTGTGAACGATAGGCACAATTAAGAAAGTGCTGTTATCCTTTAAGCGCAAAAATGATGAAGTGATGAAGCAGTATGTTGCTTTGTACTTTATTCTTATTGACACTTCATTTAAGAAAAATATTTTACATTATTTTAGCATTGTGTAATTGTATGTAAATATATTTTTTAATCAGTTTTTATGAGTCCCTTTAAAAGTATATTTAATTAGTATTTATTTGTGTAACCTTTGTGATTAGCACATGCTTTCATATCATTTGACAAGGTAGTATACTTTTAGTAGATTATATATAATTATTGAATTAAAATCAAGAGTAAGATTATTAATTAAGTGATAATATTTGGGTGGGCCACGTCTGTAGTGGAAAAGTTGGGCTCTGAGGTAAAACAAAATGTTAAGAAACCCTGCTCTACAGCACTTGACCTCAGGCATTATGACTGATGTCCAAAATAAGTCCGACAATCAAGGCTAATAAGGGCTGCAAATCTTACAAGCGTGACAGCTTTTGACTTTGATTGTTTGACTGTAGTCCCAAGGCATGTAAAAGCCGCACACACGCACGCACACACTCTTGTACTTGATACCTTCTTAAGACCTCTGAAAAATGCCTACCCCTTTACGACCACCCTTCATATATATATATATATATATATATATATATATATATATATAAATATATATATATATATATATATATATATATATATATATATATATATATATATATATATATACATATAATTTAAAAAAATAATAGTATATACAAAATATGCATGTATAAAAAAGCATGTTGTGGAAAATGAATTGGAATTTCACAAGAAAAAGGTCACAATTTCACAAAAAAAACTAATAATTTTGGCAGTATTATAATAAAAGTTGTGGTTTTACTCAGCGCAAGTCAAACTTTTACAAGAAAAACTGAACATTTGTGCAATATTATGATAAAAGTTGCAATTTTACTCAATGACAGGCGCAATTTTACAAGAAAAGCTTAAAATGTTGGCAATTTAATGAAAAGCATCGTAATTTTACCCAACAAAAGTCAGAATTTTATAAGAACTCTTAAAAATGTTGGCAATGTTATAATAATAATAATCAGAATTTAACAAAAATTATAACAAATGACAGAAGTCATATAATGTTACTCAAAAGAATTCACTATTTTACAAGAACAACAAAAAATTGTCAATATTGTGGTGAAAGTCAAACTTTTATATGACAAATGTCACCATTTAGCATTAAAAAGTAATAGTTTTACGAGGAAATATTGCAATATTACAAAAACAGAATATGAGAAATTGTCCCCAATTTTTTTCATTTAAAATTTTTTGTTTGTAATCTGTTTTTATTCTTCATTATTTACTTCAAATTATTACAGTATGTCCTTATATACATATTTAGTTATTTTTTAAAATTAATTCTGGCCAAAAGGGGCGCATTTCAATTTCTTACACACACTTGTTTTTACATATGTTGGCCAGAGACGGATCACTTCAAATATTTTACACACACTTGTTATTTCGTATGTTGACCAGAGGGGGAGCACTTTTAAAACCGACACACAGTCAATGTGAAAAATCCCTCCTTTTTGGGAGCACCCTAATTTTGACAGATTTCACCACCAGGGGTGCAAATGAGACATTCTCTACTAGATGCAATGGTTTTCCATATTGGGACCATGATTAATGTCCTGACTTGTTCACCTCTCCTCATATGAAAGGTGCTTTTCCTTGTTGATGTCCCAAGCAGGGTAGACATAAAACACACACACACACACACACACACACACACACACACACACACACACACACACACACACACACACACACACACACACACACACTCTTCAGGTCACGTTGAAAACTTGTATTTACTTAGTTAGATCAGGGAGTCCTGGATGGTCCTTATCATCCTTCGTAAAGATAGAGCTCCCTGCATTCAGCCAGTAAGTTAAGAAAGTCTCGCCCCTACTTTTCCTCGCTACTTTGATCTTGCGCGGGAAAAGTGTTTTGGCAGCAGCAGTCAGGCGCCCTCCAACATCCCCCGTGTGTGAAAGTGCTCTTCCCTGAACTCATCATGCGAGGAGAGGAAATTCCTCAGACAGTAAGTGGAGACATTTTTGGAGCAGACGCGCTGGAGACCGTCTTTATTTCGCCTCTGTTTGACAGTCGCTGACAATGTCAAGAGCTCGTTTTCTGCGGGCCTTTTCCGTTTTTGTCAGCGAGGGGCGGCCAAGTGCCCGGACTGCAAACCGCACAAAAGACGTCGGGTCGGCCTCGCCAGACGGATTGCCAAAAGTAAACAGTCGTTCGCGTCGTCATGCGGAGGGGGGCTGGCGAGGAGGACGAATTGGGGAAACCCAAGGACACGCCGCGGGTAGAGTTTCGTGTGCGCAGCTTATGGCGCAAACATGGCCAGCATATGTTTCGGAGGTTTGTAGAAAGAATCAAACACACGGGCGCTACAGGCACGCGAAAGGTATGATAAAAAAAACATTTTGATGTAGGAAACTCTGGCTCGCTTTGATGCTCGCGTGCACGGTTCCTGTCGTGAATCAAGTAACAGTAGACATTGAAAGAGTAAAAGAAAACACATTTTTGGGTGTAATAATAGATGATAAAATGAACTGGAAATCTTGTGTGAAAAATATTCAACATAAAGTAGCAAGGGACATGTCAATAATGAATAAAGCAAAGCATGTTCTGTGTCATGGCCCGGGCGCACCTCCAAGAGCGCGCCGGGCATGCGCCACGCCGTTTGCAGTAAGCGGCTGCAGTCAATCATCAGCAATCAACACACCTGAAGCTGATGATGAGACCTGCCTTCTTAAGCCAGCACAACCTGCTATCCGGTGCCAGAACGTAGTCATCTGTTCTACTACAGTAAGCCAACTAACCATGGTCTATGCATTCTCTCTCTGTGTTTTGGGACGGTGTGGCGCAGTGGGAGAGTGGCCGTGCGCAACCCGAGGGTCCCTGGTTCAATCCCCACCTAGTCCCAACCTCGTCACGTCCGTTGTGTCCTTGAGCAAGACACTTCACCCTTGCTCTTGATGGGTGCTGGTTTGCGCCTTGCATGGCAGCTCCCTCCATCAGTGTGTGAATGTGTGTGTGAATGGGTAAATGTGGAAGTAGTGTCAAAGCGCTTTGAGTACCTTGAAGGTAGAAAAGCGCTATAAAAGTACAACCCATTTATCATTTATTTCTCCCCCTCCGGGTTGATTGGTCTCGTGTCCTCCTTGTCGTTTCTAGCAACAAACCTTTGTTCCCGCGTGACGAGTTGTGTGTCTCTTCTCCCTGTGTTCCCCTCTGGTTCTCTGGCTGCCCCATTTGGATCTCGACCTCCCGCCTGGAATTTAACTTTGATGCCGCTCCCCTCCCCTCAAACTCACATCTGTCTCACACATCTTCGAGCTTGTCTTGCTCCCCCCTTGGACTTCCGCTAGAATACATAATGTTGGATATGGAGAACATAAAAACCCTTTATTTATTAAATCACAATTATTGAAATTCAACGATTTGGTGCATTTGCAAACAGCCAAAATTATGTACAAAGCAAACTATAACCTGCTACCCAAGAATGTACAACAATTATTATTTACAAAAGAGGAGAAATATCACCTTAGATTTGTGTGCATGTACAACACTTAAAACCTTTAGCATATCCGTATGTGGAATCAAATGATGGAATGGATCAACCAAATAAATCAAACAAAGCACCAATATGATTCAGTTTAAGAGACTGTTCAAACTACAAGTGTTCACAAAGTACGCAGAACAATAATTATGATGAGCATTTTGAACCCTTTATATTTTTCATTTTTTGAGATAAAGATTATTTATGTATTTAATACTTGTTTACTTACTATTTTAATATATGTATATATATATATATATATATATATATATTTTTTTTATTATTATAATTTTTTTATATTTTTACATTTTTATTTACTGTTCTGTTACAGAGAACTAGGAAATGGGATACAAATGCTATGGTACAAAAGGGGAGAGGATTGAATAAGCTCAGCTTATTCATACTCCTTTTCGGACGTTACGCATTATGCATGTTTGAAATAAACTGAAACTGAAACTGAACTGAACAGTCAGAAATCTTAGAACACCCAAAGTGCGACCACAACTAATTGTTTAACGGCAGGTGGGACGTTCTAGAAAAACTATTTAAAAAAACATTAAAAAGTGGACTCAATGTTGACTCTAATAAAACAAGCAGGCTGTTTATTTATTCATTTGTTCTTTCGATTTCTTTTGTCCATCCATCCATCCATTTTCTACCGCTTATTCCCTTTCGGGGTCGCGGCGGGCGCTGGCGCCTATCTCAGCTACAATCGGGCGGAAGGCGGGGTACACCCTGGACAAGTCGCCACCTCATCGCAGGGCCAACACAAATAGACTGACAACATTCACACTCACATTCACACACTAGGGCCAATTTAGTGTTGCCAATCAACCTATCCCCAGGTGCATGTCTTTGGAGGTGGGAGGAAGCCGGAGTACCCGGAGGGAACCCACGCATTCATGGGGAGAACATGCAAACTCCACACAGAAAGATCCCGAGAATGGATTTGAACCCAGGACTGCAGGACCTTCGTATTGTGAGGCAAACGCACTAACCCCTCTGCCACCGTGAAGCCGATTTCTTTTGTCATTGCTCAAAAAATAAAATTCATAAAAATGTTATTATGAATTTTTGACCAATTAAGTCTCCAATTACTTTACATCACATTTTCCACTTTGAGATATTTTTTGTGTGTTTGCCCTATAAAATACAAAGTTTTCTTTAAAAAAAACATTATAAAACAAACAAACACAAATAATAAAAACCTCAACTCAATAGATCTGAAGCTAATCGAGAAAATTAAGTGTTGTAAGTAATAAAATACTAATATCAAAAAAATGGATTACTTATTTTTTTAACACTTTTATGAGTTCAACCCTTGTGTATTCCCAATATATATATATTTTTTACTTTCATTGCTCAAAGTATAAAAATACAATTCAAATTAATGTTATTATGAATCATTGACCTATTCAAGTCTCCAATTACTTTACATCAAATACTTTACTTTGAAGTAGAGTACTTTGAAATATATATCGTGTGTTTGCCATATAAAACAACTAAGTTTTATTTAACAAAAAGGGCATAAAACAAACAACCACGAAAAATAAAATTGATTTATACTTAATGGATAGATCTGAAGGTAATTGAAAAATGTAAGTGATGAAAGTAAAAAATAATAATAAAAAATAAAATAAAACATGTATGACTTATTTTTAACATGTTTATGGGTTGGCTGGTGGACACCAGCGGTGAGGGATGCCGTCAAGCTGAAGAAGGAGTCCTATCGGGTTATTTTGGCTCATAGGACTCCGGAGGCAGTGGACAGGTACCGACAGGCCAAGCGGTGTGCAGCTTCAGCGGTCGCAGAGGCAAAAACTCGGACATGGGAAGAGTTTGGGGATGCCATGGAAAATGACTTCCGGATGGCTTCGAAGCGATTCTGGACCACCATCCGCCGCCTCAGGAAGGGGAAGCAGTGCACTGTCAACACCGTGTATGGTGCGGATGGTGTTCTGCTGACCTCAACTGCGGATGTTGTGGATAGGTGGAAGGAATACTTCGAAGACCTCCTCAATCCCACCAACACGTCTTCCTATGAGGAAGCAGTGCCTGGGGAATCTGTGGTGGACTCTCCTATTTCTGGGGCTGAGGTTGCTGAGGTAGTTAAAAAGCTCCTCGGTGGCAAGGCCCCGGGGGTGAATGAGATCCGCCCGGAGTTCCTTAAGGCTCTGGATGCTGTGGGGATGTCTTGGTTGACAAGACTCTGCAGCATCGCGTGGACATCGGGGGCGGTACCTCTGGATTGGCAGACCGGGGTGGTGGTCCACCTCTTTAAGAAGGGGGACCGGAGGGTGTGTTCCAAATATTGTGGGATCACACTCCTCAGCCTTCCCAGTAAGGTTTATTCAGGTGTACTGGAGAGGAAGCTACGCCGAATAGTCGAACCTCGGATTCAGGAGGAACAGTGTGGTTTTCGTCCTGGTCGTGGAACTGTGGACCAGCTCTATACTCTCGGCAGGGTTCTTGAGGGTGCATGGGAGTTTGCCCAACCAGTCTACATGTGCTTTGTGGACTTGGATAAGGCATTCGATCGTGTCCCTCGGGAAGTCCTGTGGGGAGTGCTCAGAGAGTATGGGGTATCGGACTGTCTTATTGTGGCAGTCCGATCCCTGTATGATCAGTGTCAGAGCTTGGTCCGCATTGCCGGCAGTAAGTCGGACACGTTTCCAGTGAGGGTTGGACTCCGCCAAGGCTGTCCTTTGTCACCGATTCTGTTCATAACTTTTATGGACAGAATTTCTAGGTGCAGTCAAGGCATTGAGGGGTTCCGGTTTGGTGGCCGCGGGATTAGGTCTCTGCTTTTTGCAGACGATGTGGTCCTGTTGGCTTCATCTGGCCGGGATCTTCAGCTCTCACTGGATCGGTTCGCAGCCGAGTGTGAAGCGGCCGGAATGAGAATCAGCACCTCCAAATCCGAGTCCATGGTTCTCTCCCGGAAAAGGGTGGAGTGCCATCTCCGGGTTGGGGAGGAGACCCTGCCCCAAGTGGAGGAGTTCAAGTACCTAGGAGTCTTGTTCACGAGTGAGGGAAGAGTGGATCGTGAGATCGACAGGCGGATCGGTGCTGCGTCTTCAGTAATGTGGACATTGTACCGATCCGTTGTGGTGAAGAAGGAGCTGAGCCGGAAGGCAAAGCTCTCAATTTACCAGTCGATCTACGTTCCCATCCTCACCTATGGTCATGAGCTTTGGGTCATGACCGAAAGGATAAGATCACGGGTACAAGCGGCCGAAATGAGTTTCTTCCGCCGTGTGGCGGGGCTCTCCCTTAGAGATAGGGTGAGAAGCACTGTCATCCGGGAGGAACTCAAAGTAAAGCCGCTGCTCCTCCACATCGAGAGGAGCCAGATGAGGTGGTTCGGGCATCTGGTCAGGATGCCACCCGAACGCCTCCCGAGGGAGGTGTTTAGGGCACATCCAACCGGTAGGAGGCCACGGGGAAGACCCAGGACACGTTGGGAAGACTATGTCTCCCGGCTGGCCTGGGAACGCCTCGGGATCCCCCGGGAAGAGCTAGACGAAGTGGCTGGGGAAAGGGAAGTCTGGGGTTCCCTGCTTAAGCTGCTGCCCCCGCGACCCGACCTCGGATAAGCGGAAGAAGATGGATGGATGGATGGATGGGTTGGCTGCTTTTGTATCCCCAATAATTTTGGTGGTATTTTTTATTTTTATTTTCAAATAATGCAACGTATCAATTCTTGACCTCTTTAGGGCTCTGATTACTTCATATGAAATATGCCACTTTGAAATATTTTTGGGGAAAATAATACTATATCTTGTATGTATGTCATATAAAAAACTAAGCTTTTGTTTCATCTGACCACAGAACTTTCCTCCAGAGGGTCTTATCTTTGTCAATATAATGTCAGATGAAACAAAAAAATGTAGCTGTTTGGCTTCAATACTTAGTAATATGTTTGGAGGAGAAAATTTGAGGCTTTTAATCCCGGGAACAACAATTCCTACCGTCAAGCATGGTGGTGATAGTATGATGCTCTGGGCCTGTGTTGCTGCCAATGGAACTGGTGCTTTACAGAGAGTAAATGGGACAATGAAAAAGGAGGATTACCTCCAAATTCTTCAGGACAACCTAAAATCATCAGCCCGCAGGTTGGGTCTTGGGCGCAGTTGGGTGTTCCAACACGACAATGACCCCAAACACACGTCAGAAGTGGTAAAGGAATAGCTGAATCAGG
Source organism: Nerophis ophidion (assembly GCF_033978795.1). Classification (NCBI taxonomy): domain Eukaryota; kingdom Metazoa; phylum Chordata; class Actinopteri; order Syngnathiformes; family Syngnathidae; genus Nerophis; species Nerophis ophidion. Next base: position 28,228,658 of record NC_084634.1, read on the forward strand.
CTAGAATTAAGGTTTTAGAATGGCCTTCCCAAAGTCCTGACTTAAATATGTGGACAATGCTGCAGAAACAAGTCCATGTCAGAAAACCAACACATTTATCTGAATTGTACCAATTTTGTCAAGAGGAGTGGTCAAAAATTCAACCAAAAGCTTGCCAGAAACTTGTGGATGGCTACCAAAATTGCCTTGCTGTATATTATATATATTAATATGTATATTAACTATGCTGAATTTCCCCCAGGGATCAATAAAGTAATTTCTATTCTATTCTATTAACATTGCTGTATGTATACTTTTGACCCAGCAGATTTGGTCACATTTTCAGTAGACCCATAATAAATTCATAAAAGAACCAAACTTCATGGATGTTTTTTTGTAACCAACAAGTATGTGCTCCAATCACTCTATTACAGAAAAAATAAGAGCTGTAAAAATTATTGGAAACTCAAGACAGCCATGATATTATGTCCTTTACAAGTGTATGTGTTACGATCCGCTGCCCGGATCGTTCAATTTTGTAGTTTTGTTCTTTCCTGTATGACATTCCGTAGTTGACCTCCTTATTTCCTGTTTTGTCTCTGTCACCATGGTTGCATATTGTTTCCACCTGCTACTCTCGGCTTACACACACCTGTTTTGCTAATCACCTGCCTTATTTAAGACTGCCCCTTTTGTTAGTTCATTCTCGGATCCTAATTTGCTTTCATGCAACAGATGATGACTTGCTTTCATTGCTACTACCCGCCAGCTTTCACGCTACGCTTCTTTTTTCCTAGCTCTCATTCAAGTAGCTTTTGTTTTGCCTTTTTGTACCTTCGTGCCAAGTGTTGTTTTTCTGTTCGTTTCCCTAGCTCCCTTGCTAGCGCCAATTGTTTCCCTTATCTGCCTAGCACCAGTGTTTTTGTTGTAGCCTGTTTTATTAGTTTAATAAATACTTACGCTGTGTTCTTGCTCGACGCAAAATCGGAAGAACGAATCCGGCATCGTCATGCCATGCAAGTCTCACAGTATGTAAACTTTTGACCACGACTATATGTACAATATAAAAAATAGGTGGGTACGGCTTATATTTAGGTGCGCTTTATACTCTGGCAATTACAGGAGATACAATACAAGAAAAAAGCCATAATATTGAGAATGTAATATAATGAATAAAAAAATGGAACAATAAACCTGTATTATGCGAAAATAACGTTATTTTGAAACATCAGTGCCATTGGTTTAGTGTGTTCAACAAATATTTTATGATATTAATCAAGGCAGTTTATTGCCTTTTTCTATGAGGAATCCAAACATCCACTTTGAACAGTTATATTTTACATAATATGAAAAAAAAAACCCTATTTGATGAATACAGTAAAAGAAACACACTGTGGGCTATATTTTCAATGTATACTTGAAATTAATTAAACATTGTAAGAGGATTTTAGTGAGGGACAAAGTCTGTACACGCTCTTGACAGTAAAATTACAAATGACGCTAACAGAACTTGACGTGTCCGGGCTCGTCCATTAATGCCACAGAAGTCATTAACGTGATTTGAAAAGGTTTTTTTTTTTTTTTTTGCGGTGCCAGCTAACCGAATCATGTAAAAATAAAACAGTGTCAGGTCCGACACATTTTTAATAGGCCTGCCAAATTTGAATGTACTGGAACCACTTGCATTAACCACACCATCCCATATGCAGGATTTCACTTGTGTTTTTTTTTAACGGCTCCTCATGAAAAATAAATGCACGTCAAGCTAAACCATACTACTATAAAACATTTTACTTTTGTCTGTCTCTTTGCAATGTCACTTGGATGTTTCTCTGCAATTCCTGTAAAATAATCTACAGGCTGGAGTTACAGGTATGAAAATAATATTTATTTCCTGTTTTGGTTGTTAGCTTGGTGTACTTCTTAATGCCACTTTTTGTATCTTGCTGCTAATTGTGAACTGACCTTAAACGGACTCAGTCCGGTAGCGTGTGTACAGCGAGTTAACATCTACATGTCCTCTAATAAGCACACAAAGTTGGTCTATTCTACTATTTCAGCCAGGTTTTAGTCAGGTTATTTACAAAAGTCAACATGCTCGGCTAGAGGCGACTGGGCGCTTGCAGCTACACAACAGCTTAGCACACAATAGTACACAAGCTAAACATACGGAATAATTATTTGAACAATGTTGCAGCACGTTTGGGGCGTTATAGCTCGGTTGGTAGAGCGGCCGTGCCAGCAACTTGAGGCTTCTAGGTTCGAACCCCGCTTCTGCCATTCTAGTCAATGCCGTTATGTCCTTCGGCAAGACGCTTTACCCATCTGCTCCCAGTGCCACCCACACTGGTTCAAATGTAACTTAGATATTGGGTTTCACTATGTATAGTACTTTGAGTCACTAGAGAAAAGTGCTATATAAATATAATTCACTTCACTTCACTTCAAATTGTTTAAGAACAACATTTCTCAACCAGCTATCACAAGGAATTTAGGAATTTCACCATCTACGGTCCGTAATATCATCAAAAGGTTCAGAGAATCTGGAGAAATCCCTGCACATAAGCGGCAAGGCTGAAAACCAACATTGAATGCCCGTGACATTATTTTCCCGAGGTGGTACTGCATCAAAAAGTGACATCAGTGGCTAAAGGATATCACCACATGGGCTCAGGAAAACTTCAGAAAACCACTGTCAGTGACTACAGTTTGTTGCTACATCTGTAAGTGCAAGTTAAAACTTTACTATGCAAAGCGAAAGCCATTTACCAACAACACCCAGAAACGTAGCCAGCTTTCCTGGGCCCGAACTCATCTGAGATGGACTAATGCAAAGTGGAAAAGTGTTCTGTGGTCTGACGAGTCCACACTTCTTATTGTTTTTGGAAACAGTGGACGTCATGTCTTCCAGACCAAAGAGGAAAAGAACCATCCGGACAGTTACAGGCCCAAAGTTGAAAAGCCAGCATCTGTGGTGGTATGGGGGTGTATTAGTGCCCTAGGCATGGGTAACTTACACATCTGTGAAGGCACCTTTAATGCTGAAAGTTTTTAATCAGGTAATTTACAAAAGGAAAACATGCTCGGCTATAGGCGACTGGGCGCTTGCAGCTACACAACAGCTAAGCACACACTAGCACACAAGCTAAACATACGGAATAATTATTTGAACAATGTTGCAGCACGTTTGGGGCGTTATAGCTCGGTTGGTAGAGCGGCCGTGCCAGCAACTTGAGGCTTCTAGGTTCGAACCCCGCTTCTGCCATACTAGTCAATGCTGTTGTGTCCTTCGGCAAGACGCTTTACCCATCTGCTCCCAGTGCCACCCACACTGGTTCAAATGTAACTTAGATATTGGGTTTCACTATGTATAGCACTTTGAGTCACTAGAGAAAAGTGCTATATAAATATAATTCACTTCACTTCAAATTGTTTAAGAACAACATTTCTCAACCAGCTATCACAAGGAATTTAGGGATTTCACCATCTACGGTCCGTAATATCATCAAAAGGTTCAGAGAATCTGGAGAAATCCCTGCACATAAGCGGCGAGGCTGAAAACCAACATTGAATGCCCGTGACATTATTTTCCCCAGGTGGTACTGCATCAAAAAGCGACATCAGTGGGTAAAGGATATCACCACATGGGCTCAGGAAAACTTCAGAAAACCACTGTCAGTGACTACAGTTTGTCGCTACATCTGTAAGTGCAAGTTAAAACTTTACTATGCAAAGCGAAAGCCATTTACCAACAACACCCAGAAACGTAGCAGGCTTTCCTGGGCCCGAACTCATCTGAGATGGACTAATGCAAAGTGGAAGAGTGTTCTGTGGTCTGACGAGTCCACACTTCTTATTGTTTTTGGAAACTGTGGACGTCATGTCTTCCAGACCAAAGAGGAAAAGAACCATCCGGACAGTTACAGGCCCAAAGTTCAAAAGCCAGCATCTGTGGTGGTATGGAGGTGTATTAGTGCCCTAGGCATGGGTAACTTACACATCTGTGAAGGCACCTTTAATGCTGAAAGTTTTTAATCAGGTCATTTACAAAAGGTAAACATGCTCGGCTATAGGCGACTGGGCGCTTGCAGCTACACAACAGCTAAGCACACACTAGCACACAAGCTAGACATACGTAATAATTATTTGAACAATATTGCAGCACGTTTTGGGCGGTACAGCTCGGTTGGTAGAGCGGCCGTGCAGGCAACTTGAGGGTTCCAGGTTCAATTCCCGCTTTCGCCATCCTAGTCACTGCCGTTGTGTCCTTGGGCAAGACACTTTACCCACCTGCTCCCAGTGCCACCCACACTGGTTTAAATGTAACTTAGATATCGGGTTTCACTATGTAAAGCGCTTTGAGTCACTAGAGAAAAGCGCTATATAAATATAACTCACTTCACATTTGTCAATCTAAACAAGTATCAAATAAATATGGTTGCATATGGCTTACACCAGGGGCGTCCAAATTACGACCTGCGGACCAAGTGAGGCCCGAGAGACATAAATAATAATAATAATGGATTGGATTTTATATAGCCCTTTTTATATTATTAGAGAGAAGCGCTCACAGAGAAGTGAGAACCCATCAATCATTCACACCTGTTGGTGGTAAGCTACATTTGTAGCCACAGCTGCACTGGAGTAGAATGACGGAAAATAGGCTGCCAGTTTGCGTCTACGGCCCCTCCGACCACCACCCATCATTCATTCATTCACCAGTGTGAGTGGCACCGGGGGCAATGGATGAAGTGTCCTGCCCAAGGACACAACGGCAGCGATTTGGATGTCAAGAGGCGGGGAGCGAACCTGCAACCCTCAGGTTTCTGGCACGGACGCTGGACCCACTACGCCATGCCGCCCCATCATGAGTTTATGTATCCAAATTTATTTGGAATATCTGACAAGCGAATTGCTGCAAATTTTCCGCTACCTTGTGGACAACGTGAGTAAATCAGGTCATTGACAATGAATGGTGCTTTGACGGGAGCTCAGCACAGCATTTACTCATAATCCAAACAATCTTTCCAATATTCATGGTGCAAAAAAAAAAAAAAGTCAAAAAGTCAACACATAACACAACTTGCACACTGAACGTCCAAACACCATAAAAACATTCAAAATTACACAAAGTTAAATCCGTTACAATTAGAGATTTCCGATAATATCGGACTACCAATATCAACGGCCGATAAATGCTTTAAAATGTAATATCGGAAATTATCGGTATCGGTTCCAAAAACTAAAATTTATGACTTTACCGCTGTACGGAGTGGTACACGGACGTAGGGAGAAGTAGAGAGCAGTTGCATCCCCCAGTCATACTTGCCAACCCTCCCCATTTTACCGGGAGACTCCCGAATTTCAGTGCCTCTCCCGAAAATCTCCCAGGGCAACCATACCCACAAATTTCTCCCGATTTCCACCCAGACTACTATATTGGGGGCGTGCCTTAAAGGCATTGCAATTGCATGCCAGCCCAATCACATAATATCTACGGCTTTTGACACACACAAATGAATGCAATGCATACTTGGTCAACAGCCATACAGGTCACACTGAGGGTGGCAGTATAAACAAGTTTAACACTGTTACAAATATGCGCCACACTGTGAACCCACACCAACCAAGACTGACAAACACATTTCGGGAGAACATCCGCACCGTAACACAACATAAACACAACAGAACAAATACCCAGAACCTCCTGCAACACTGACTCTTCCGGGACGCTACAATATAAAGGACCAATAGACTCAAAAACTCCTTTGAACCCTGGATGACGGGGGATGCAAAACAATAACAGTGCAATACTTTTTCATAACATGGTCACTACTGCTTAGTTTCTCTTGTTATATTCTTATTTTACTGTTATATTTTTATTCTCATTGTTGCTTTTTGTTCTTTAATCTTATTGTAATATTTTTGTATTTTGTTTCCATCTAAACCCCCATTATTTACTTTTTACTTTTTGAATTGATCTAAACTCTGTACACTGCTGCTGGAATTTTAATTTTCCTGAAGGAACTCTCTTGAAGGAATCATGAAAAGTACTATCTATCTATCCATCTATATACACCCCCCGCCGCCCCCTGCCTTCCCCAACCTCCTCATGCTCTCTCAGGGAGAGCATGTTCCTAATTCCAAGCTGCTGTTTTGAGGCCTGTTAAAAAAAAAAATAATGCACTTTGTGACTTCAATAATAAATATGGCAGTGCCATGTTGGCATTTTTTTCCATAACTTGAGTTAATTTATTTTGGAAAACCTTGTTACATTGTTTAATGCATCCAGCGTGGCATCACAACAAAATTAGGCATAATAATGTGTTAATTCCACGACTGTATATGTCGGTAACGGTTGATACTGGAATCGGTAATTAAGAGTTGGACAATATCGGAATATCAGATATCGGCAAAAAAGCCATTATCGGACACCTCTAGTAAAAACCTTGGGCCATCCACTCCACCACCAAACGAACCCGACTCAGTCAGCTGTTGCTGGCTCACACAGTTTCCTTTTCTGCGTCATTTGGCAAAGCCGCAAGCAATTATCTCAGCGTGGGGGAAATTGCTGTGTTTGCAAAGCAGTCAATCTAACCTGAAGGATCAGGATGGATTGTCGCAGACATGTTCTTCGACTACTGCAAATTAGCCAAGCAGAGGTAGGTCATAACGTAACTACATTTACTTTTTACTTTGTGGATACATTGCACTTTTCAGGGTAGTATTAATGCAACAAAATGTTCGAGTTCTATCATATTAGCATGTAGTATTTTCTCATATATACATTCCCAGTTAACAAGCTGGAATGACCACAAGCGCCCCCTAGTGTTCAAGAGGCACAAAACGTATGGCCCACAGTCGCTTTAGAGCTGAAGCGTAGAAAGGAGAGCATCACATGGCAGTGTGAAAATAGAAGAAAACAAATTCTGTGAGAAATCAGACAGATTTTGTGCATGAAAACATAGTGACTGTAAAAAGTGACATGATGTGAGCACAACTCTTCAATATTTACTTATAAACTACAAAACTCAAAACCAGTGAAGTTGGCACATTATGTGATTCGTACATAAAAGCAGAATACCATGATTTGTAAATCCTTCTCAACTTATATTCAGTTGAATTGACTGCGAAGACAAGATATTTAATGTTTAAACTAAGACATTTTTTTTTTTTGTAAATAATCTTTAACTTAGAATTCAATGGAAGCAGCACATTGCGAAAAAGTTGGCACAAGGGCTTTTTTACCCCTGTGTTACATGGCCTTTCCTTTTAACGACACTTTGGGAACTGCGGAAACCAAATTTTGAAGCTTTTCAGGTGGAATTTGTTCCAATTTTTGCTTGATGTACAGCTTAAGTTGTTCAACAGTCCGGGGTCTCCGTTGTTGAATTTTAGCCCTCATAATGTGCCACACATTTTGAATAGGAGACATCTCTGGACTACAGGTAGGCCAGTCTAGTACCCACCAGAGGTGGGACCAAGTCATTGTTTTGCAAGTCACAAGTAAGTCTCAAGTCTTTGCCCTCGAGTCTCGAGTCAAGTCTCGAGTCAAGACAGGCAAGTCCCGAGTCAAGTCCAAAGTCAAGACTGGAAAGTCTCAAGTCAAGTCCCAAGTCCTGCATTTTGAGTTTCGAGTCATTTCAAGTCCTTTCAAGTCCTTTTAACCCCAGACTAATATATTTACACAGATTGTGTATGATTTTAAAACGCTGTATGCATTTATTAAAACAAGTGCATTTGAAACTGCAGGAAAAAAATTGTGCTGACATTGCACTTCATAATAGCACTATTAACCCGTCATTTTAAACATTTAACTCATTCCTTTACAGAATAAACAAGTGTTAACATTGTATTTCCATGGCATTTTGCATTGTAACTAGTTCAACAGCAGTTTCTATCCTGTTCTTACCTTATCTCATTGATCTCATCTCATATTCTATGTGTGTTTATGTGTGCGTACACATAAAAAACATAACAAATACATGAACATAACAATGAACAGAGTCGTACTTTTTAGATGTCAGGGCCCTATGCAATATGTACACATATTCTTAATATAGTAAACATTTTAACCGACCTTTATTTGACTATGTCTGTCTTTTTGTAGGTGGCTAAAATACGCGGTGCTGCTGACCGCCGTCTAACGTTGCGTTACTGTGTGTGATGCATTCACCAACGTAACGTTATGTGTAGGTACGTCATGCAACCCCGCTTAAAAAAAAAATCACCTGACAAAAAGTATGAATAAAGTAGCGAACTACAGTGGACGCAACAGATTTTCGTGTTTGCAATGACATTATAACCATAGACATCTTATAAGTAGACACAGCATTGGCTGCTATTACGCGAGCAATTTGGCCGCCATCTTGAAGAGGCGACAAGGTGCTAGCGAGCAGCCTAAACTGACAGGTAGAAAACAAAGATGTCGGGCTGGTGTTCAGCGTTTTCCTGCTCAAATGAGAGGACTGTTGAAAATAGGATTCTGGGGCTTACTTTTCATAAGTAAGATTTAACATTAACGTACTATTGGTTGTATTTTGTGAAAATAATATCACCACAGAGTTGAGAAGGAGCAAAGATCTTCAATATTTGTATGTGAAAATCACAAAGAAATCTTCTGGGGGAGGATGACCCCGCCCCTACATTAACAAACTTTCAGCCCCACCTAAAACAAAATTCACCTGCCACCACTGATTATGATGCATTCTCATTTTAGGCAGAATATAAGACAATACTCTCTTAACAGTCTAATTGTAACCAGGAATAAGTCTTCAAGTAACAATATTCAAATACTAACTTTGTTGGTTAAGACAGACTTTGGTTTTATTCTGAATCCAGTGAAACAGATTGGTGGTTTTAGTTCATATAAAGACTTTCAGGTGTTTATATATGTTTAAGTATTTGGCAGACACTTTTGTCCAAACCAACATACATAAAAAATACATATAAAACAATCACTGTAAACATTATTATTTAAGGGAAGAATGTAATAGAAAATATCAATACAAAGTGTCAAGACAGAATAAACTTTCTGTTCCTGCAAAAACGGAGATACAGCCTATAGGTCCATAAGATATATAGATATCTAATGTATTCATACATTGTTTATGTAGGATATACACATGTATATATAACTTAATCATATTGTTTCTTCAACTTAAAAATAGCTGACCGTTTTTTTCCCCTTCTCTGGGATTATTATTCCCAGTTTTGATCTCGGACGTTTGGTCACTTATAGTATATAAGAATATTATATTACTGTTAAGCAAACTATGAACACGCCAACACATGTGTCCTTTATCATAGCTACACGTATGACAAAAAAAGCGGGTGGAAATGAGTGGTATTCAGTGAGGTAAAATGAATTAAATGCGCTGACAGTTCATTGCTCCTGCCAAATAAATTGCACTGAGTGGAGTGGATCACCACTCCAAGATGGCGGCCCCGCGTCTCGTCTGCGCCAGTAGGCAGTAGTGGTCGATGCTGCGTCTACTTATAAGATGTCTAACGTTAGCAGTGAGTTTACAGCCTCATTGAATTAACTACACAACAAATAAAAGTTACGTTACTCAGCCAATAAATGTTAGCTTTCATTTAAAACTTACCCTTCATTGTGCATCTTGAAATGTCAAACGAAGTAGGAAGTTGTTGCGTCTCCGTCTGTAATCTTCGAACCGCATTCTTTGCATACTGGAAATCGTTTTTTGTTGACCAACTCGTAGTTTTAATCCCCGAATGAAAATATTTTTGGCATAATTTTTCCTCACTGGCGGGTTGTTTGAGAGATCTTCTTCGTTGGTTTTCCTGCAATTTGATTGGCTGAATGCTGTGTGACGAAAATAACGTGGATGTAATTTGATTGGCTGTTGTTCTGACAAGTAGCGCGCATACGCTGACAGACACGCGTACACAAAGGAAGATACGGAGCGCTCCTGAATAACTTTTTAATCGTTGGGTTTTGGGGAAAGTAGCAAGTCATGTCAAGTCAAAAGGCTCAAGTCCAAGTCAAGTCACAAGTCATTGATGTTAAAGTCTAAGTCGAGTTGCAAGTCTTTTTACATTTTGTCAAGTCAAGTCTAAAGTCATCAAATCCATGACTCGAGTCTGACTCGAGTCCAAGTCATGTGACTCGAGTCCACACCCCTGGTACCCACACTCTTTTACTATGAAGCCAGGCTGTTGTAATACGTGGCTTGGCATTGTCTTGCTGAAATAAGCAGGGGCGTCCATGATAACGTTGCTTGAATGGAAACATGCGTTGCTCCAAAAACTGTATGTACCTTTCAGCATTAATGGTGCCTTCACAGATGTGTAAGTTACCCATGCCTTGGACACTAATGCACCCCCATACCATCACAGATGCTGGCTTTTGAACTTCGCGCCTATAACTGTCCAGATGGTTCTTTTTCTCTTTGGTCCAGAGAGCACAACGTCCACAGTTTCCAAAAACAATAGGAAATGTGGACTCGTCAGACCACAGAACACTTTTCCACTTCGCATCAGTCCATCTCAGATAAGTTTGGGCCCAGCAAAGTCGGTTACATATCTGGGTGTTGTTGTTAAATGGCTTTGGCTTTGCATAATAGAGTTTTAACTTGCATTTACAGATGTAGCGACAAACTGTAGTTACTGACAGTGGTTTTCTGAAGTTTTCCTGAGCCTGTGTGGTGATATCCTTTACACTCTGATGTCGCTTTTTGACGCAGTACCACCTGAGGGATCGCAGGTCCCGGGCATTCAATGTTGGTTTTCAACCTTGCTGCTTGTGTACAGTGATTTCTCCAGATTCTCTGAAACTTTTGATGATATTACAGACCGTAGATGGTGAAATTCCTAAATTCCTTGCGATAGCTGGTTTAGAAATGTTGTTCTTAAACAATTTGCTCACGCATTTGTTCACAAAGTGGTGACCCTCACCCCATCCTTCTATGTGAATGACTGAGCATTTCATGGAAGTTGCTTTTATACCCAATCATGACACCCACCGGTTTCCAATTAACCTGTTCACCTGTGGGATGTTCCAAATAAGTGTTTGATGAGCGTTTCTCAACTTTCATAGTCTTTTTTGCCTCTTGAGCCAGCTTTTTTGAAACAAGTTGCAGGCATCAAATTCCAAATGAGCTAATATTTGCAAAAAATAAAGTTTTCCAGTTCGAATGTTAAGTACCTTGTCTTTGCAGTCTATTCAATTGAATATAGGCTGAAAAGGATTTGCAAGTCATTGTATTCTGTTTTTATTTACAATTTACACAACGTGCCAACTTCATTGGTTTTGGGTTTTGTAGAACATTTAAAATCAATTGTGTCAGTATAAATGTTCACACTTCAGCCTACAAGAATTCTACTTCCAACTAGAGAAAATACGCTGTGGTAATTTGTACTGCACATGTTTTTTTGTTTTTGTTTTACAAAGGTTGTAGTCTAAGTACCAATAAAAAAATAGTTACTGAATGAATCAGAAGTACTTAAGTAGTTGTTTAATGGAATACTTACTTAATCTTACTCAGGTAATTATTTGAATTACTGATTTTTACTTGAGTTTTATTACTGTAAAGTAACAGTTCTCTTACTTGAGTACAATATTTGGCTATTCCGCCAAGTAGGGATGGGCGATCTGGCCTAGCATCTGTAATACGATACATATTGCAGCCTGATGTGATAACGACAAACATCATGACACAGTATACTATTTGGAATGTAAATGATAACAGAAGTATTTCACGGGTTACAAAGGCTTGTAATTTGGCTGCAGACGTCTGCAGTAACATATGGTGTCATTCCTGGTTCTTTTATTTGATTTAACATTTTATTAGTCTACTTGCTGATTTACTGTTTAAATCTGGTTACTTTCTATTGTAACAAAGGGTTAGCTAGACTTCTGTTACAGTGTAATAATCACTGTTTACTTCTGTTGTTTGGATACTTTACATCAGTTTTGGGCGATACTAAAAATGTGGGTATCGATCCAATACCAATTAGTTACAGGGGCAGTATTGCTAATATCAAAGCTGATACCGATACTTTTCATCATGATCATTGAATTATTCCATTTTTGAATACATTTATAATCAGACAAAAACACAGGATGACAAAAAAATATTAAATAAATATTTAGATAATTTGCAAATATTGGCTCTAGCTAAAATCCTTCGGGTTTTTGCTCTTAAAATTCATCCTTTGTCCAGGGACTTATTTCCTGAGTTTATAAAAAATAACTGTGACGATCTGTCACTTCATTTCTGTTTGAGTGAATTTAAATCCTCTTACCTCGTTCCCCTGGTCCCTGCATCTTGGGTTCACAAATACTGCAACCATGCAAGTTCTTAACAACAACAAAACATTTTTTTTTTAAGAATCACAAAATGTATTAACATAGCCAACGTAGTATTGACCATATATCAATACCACACTTGGTATCATTACGTACGATATTTGTATCGATTTGCCCACCTTTGTTTAGATTCCAAAGCCCTAGCTAGCGGTCAGTAGTTAGCATGTTTAGCTATTTCTATATTCTGCAGTAATAATGATACTTGGAACAAATATAGTTTTTTTGCTGCCATGAAGTCAAAGATTTCTGATTTAGAAGTGGCTTTGCACTTTGGAGAGACATTAGCCGTTAACAAGAATGCTATATCGCTGTTAAATTTTCAGGACACCACTGGGATGTGTCATCAACATGATTTCATCACGATATACTGAATCAGTAGTAATTAAAAGCTCTATCGTAAGCCAAATTTGTATAAATGATATCCTATATTTGCAACGACTGGGTCGCATTTTACTGCAGGGGTCGTTCTTCCAAGATGCAGCAGGAACTCCGGAGGCGATGTGCAGGTAAGACAATCATTTATTGTTCATGAAATCATGCAAAAATACAACAGACCGAAAAGCGTGCTGATAGCGTGGGAGCTATTGCGAAGCTTAGCACGGGTACAGGAATCAAAGATCGTACAAAAATACTTAACGTACGGGTTGCATGGAAGCAAGTAGAAAATGTTGTCACTGTTGCGTAATGCAAACAAGGAAGCCAGACTGACTGTGGCGAGAAACGGGAATAACTAGGTCTCTGATTACTGTCCAGGAGCAGGTGAGTGTCCCGAACACTAATCAGAGGCAGGTGAACCTAATCTGCAGTCATGGCAACTAAAACACAAACCCAAGGGTGCTGAAAACTGAACTGAGGAAGTCAAACTAACAGAACAAAACATGATCCGGGCAACGGATCATAGCAATATTGGCTATATCTCACATTCCTACCGCCAATTTTGCCATAATGGCATCAAAACACAACTTATTTACCAATAAATTCCACACTTAACAGAATATTTTTACAGTTATTTGACGATTTAACTCTTCTACCCATCCAAGTCAGTACGTATGTAGCTTTAGTGTTCACAATATCAAAAACAGCGTGGTATGCATATGTCACACTTTGATACAGTTCCACTCCAGTCCTGTAGGTGTCAGTACTGCCCATTAGAAAGTAGAAAAATACATAGCGATATAAAAAAATCCAGGCTTCACAACAAAGTTTACTGGTTTCTATTGCCCATGTCTGGGCCCCTCAGTTACCGACAATTGTTTTATCCTTTGCCTGTAAAACTAAGATCCATGAATTTGCTCAGACCAAAGGCCCCGCTAACATTTACGTTTCTAAGAGTTTTCTTCACGCTGAGCCAAGCATTTTAAGCCAACAAACTCCAGATACAGACGAGGATTCACAACATCGCTCCTGTTGTTTATTTTCCTCCGCCTGCCAACTCTCGGTCCAAGTGAAACACTCAAGAAGACTCGCCCAAATGACGACAAGGAATTTCACTGTTACGATCTAAGGACCAAAGATCGATGACACGCGGGAAAATAAACATGAAGGATCGGAAGAGCCCTTTTTTCCAATCTTCTGTCCCAAAGAAGAGGAAGATATGACTTGAAGCTGTCTGTGGTCGATCATTGACTCCAGTTATTTGCTTTTAATATGGAAATGCTTGTCAGACTGACATAACTTTGCACTGAATAACCACAACTTTATGCAGACCTTTAAAGGCCCATCCAAGATTACTTACCAAATATTACAATATGTCAGCACCATAAAGAAGATTCCAACTATAATGCACCAGTTGTCATAATCACACCTGACGATTATTATTAGTTTCTTGTATTTTGTACTATTTTATTGTACTTTGTACTATTTCCTGCTTATTTTTTCTTCCATTTCCTGCCCGCACCAATTTTCCTCCGCCACTCTGGTGCTGGTTGGTTTGTATGATCACTCCTTTTGCACATTTTATACTGGTTTACTCCTTGTGCACTTACCTTTTCTACATATTTATTTTTTTGTGTTACTCGCATTTTTCCCAAACAAAAAAGCTTCTTTTCCTGCCCGTCTCTGCATCCCGGGCTCCATACAAACCCCAGAACGTAACGGCAGACGATTAATAAAAACTTTACACCACAAAAGTTAATAAACACCAAAGTCTTATACAACAGGGTTGGCATAAAAGCATGAAACACTTCATAATAATATGATACATAAACATGTACGTATATATATATATATATATGTGTGTGTATATATATGTGTGTATTTATGTATATATGTTTGTATATATGCATGTATATATGTATACAACAATTATGTAATGTAATTATGTAAGTATGATTTTATATTTTTTTAACACTTATTTGATGGAAATACAATTAAACACATGACAAATGTTCTTTTTTTCCTCCCCCAAACAAAAAAAACCCAAAAATGATACATAGGAAACAATATATATATATATATATATATATATATATATATATATATATATATATATATATATATATATACTTGATTTTGACTTCATGTTAAAATATATATATATATATATATATATATATATATATATATATATATATATATATATATATATTTTAACATGAAGTCAAAATCAAGTGCACTCCTGAATGTCGCCAACATGGCGCAGCAATACAAAATTGCAGACATCAATTATCTACCTTTCAATTACTTTTCAATTGGGGTTAAATTTGGAGATCAGTCTCTTTAACATATTTTAGGAAACTACCCCATACCCCATACACATGCTTATATTGGACATTTTTAAATTATATTTTCTGTATTGTCAATTGCTTCTTATATTTTATTTTACTAAATTCATGCTATTTTGCTTTTATATCTCATGTTATCTGTTTTTGCTCCAATACACCAAGACAAATTCCTTGTAGTCTACAAAAAAAAATCCTGATAAATCCATATTGTTTTTGTATCAGCACATCTTTTCTTGACTGCCTTCACACACACTTAAACAGGCAAGTTTAGTATTTTGATGTAATGCCAATGCTTCCCCCAGTTTTTTTTTTTTTTTTAAACCCTTATCGCTTTGAAATTTACAGCCATTAATAGAGCTATGTGGTGCAAAATGCTCTCAAATTAGCGGCTAATGGAGCAGAAACTTGGAAAGGAACAATCCCATTAAACACATCGAACAGTGTAATAGTAAAAGGGAAGGAAAAAAGTAACCTGGTGATGTGAAAAGTTGCACAAAATGAGTTTACGCGTTGAGAAAATATGGTAAAACATATTTTTCACCACTTTGTGAACAAATGCGTGAGTACATTTTCAAACAGTTTAAGAACAACATTTCTCAACAAGCTATTGCAAGGAATTTAGGGATTTAACCATCTAAGGTCTGGAATATCATCAAAAAGTTCAGAGAATCTGGAGAAATCACTGCACGTTACATTGAATGCCCGTGACCTTGGATCCCTCAGGCGGTACAACACCAAAAACCGACATCAGTGCGTAAAGGATATCACCACATGGCTTCAAGAACACTTCAGAACACTACAGTCAGTAATTACAGTTCATCGCTACATCTGTAAGTGCAAGTTTAAACTCTACTATGCAAAGCGAAAGCAATGTATCAACAACACCCAGAAACGCTGACGGCTTCGCTGGGCCCGAGCTCATCTAAAATGGACTGATGCAAAGTAGAGAAGTGTTCTGTGGTCTGACGAGTCCACATTGCAAAATGTTTTTGGAAACTGTGTCCTCTGAAACAAAGAGGAAAAGAACCATCCAGATTGGTATAGGCGCAGAGTTCAAAAGCCAGCATCTGTGATGGTATGGGGGTGTGTTAGTGCCCAAGGCATGGGTAACTTACACATCTATGAATGCACCATTAATGCTGAAAGGTACATACAGGGTTTGGAGCAACATATGTTGTCATCCAAGCTACGTTATCATGGAGACCCCTGCTTATGACATTAAAAGAAGAAGAGGAATGGAAATACCATATTGGCAAATGATATAAGACAGCTGTTTGCCGGCTTTATAAAGAGATGAGGCCAAATAACTTCTGCTTCTGCAACTCAGAGCTTTTCTGACAGTCACACACACCCGCACAAACTCACACATTACCTGGAAAGTTAACAAACTACAAAAGGAATCACGATTAACGCTGCCATGCGATTAAAAAAAGAATGGTTAATCAACTATGATCTGTAAACAACATAATTAATCTCTTTCTCAATCTTACCTAAAAATGCTGAAAAAAGCCCTCAACTTGAGGTCATTACATTATTTTAAAAACAGATGTACAAACAAAAAGTGGCTTTGTTAAGTCATGTGTTGTTTTAAACAGACTTGAACAACTAGCTTGTTTCATTAATTCAAATAAAACGTCAAGTTTTTTAATTAATACGTACAGACCTAACTGCTAGGCATCTCTGCCTGTCGCACCTCCTCCAGTGCACTTCGAGGTCAGCTGCAGGGTCGTCAGCTGGTGCCACCGTTCACTTATGTTTCGCCCCCAAGTCAGTACACCTCGCGGTGGGGGGGGCAGTGGCTACGCGGGGACATCTCCCCGCGCCACTCCCTGCAACTGACCTCACTGGGGTGTTGAGCCCCAAGTGTTGTCCCTCCTTCTTAGCCACATCCAGAAACTTGCCTTCTCTGCCTCCTCTGCCAACTCCTTGATGGCCCTCCTCAGGCTGGAACCGATCATCCCCGCCGCACGCAGGAGCCGGGTTGCAGAACCTCCTACGAAGCCCCTGCATCCAATCTCCACGGGGTGAATGGACGCAGACCAGCCTCCCCCCTTGCAGTCCTCTGCTAGGTCGCTGTACTTTGACCTTTTGAACTCATCTGCTACTGGTATTCCCTCCTCCCATGGCACGGTTAGTTCAATGATGAGGACTTTCTTAGCAGCTGAGGACCACATCACAACGTCTGGTCTTAGCATTGTCTGTATTACCTCAGTTGGGAAGACTAGCTGCTTGTCCAGGTCTACGCGCATCTCCCAGCCCTTACCAGTGGTAAGCAGAAGTGATGATCTTCCCTTCTCTGTCTTCTGTCCTACCTCACCTGGTTTGATAAAGGTGATGTTTGGCCAATGGGGATCTGTGGCGTTGTTTGCCCTGACTCTGCATCTCTCTAACAGCTCTGCCAACTTCCTCAGCACCTGATTGTGTCGCCACCGGAAGCGCCCCTGCGTCAGCGCGACGTTGCAACCTGAAAGGATGTGCTTGAATCCTGAATTGTCTTTGCTGCACAGGGAGCACTTGCTATCGCTTCCGAACCACTGGGCGAGGTTTCGAGGGCATGGCAGGGTGTCATACGCTGCCCTCACGAGGAAGCTTAGCCGAGATTGAGGAGTTCGACAGATGTCGGCCCAGGTTATGACTCTTTGAATGGTATCCTCCCAGCGAGTCCTTGCCCCCTGTTTTCCCTGGGATACGGCCTTGACCCGATACTGGTCTTGTGCCACTTGTGTGACCTCTTCCACCACCATAGCCTTCCTCTGCTGTCTCGTGGCTTTGGACCAGAACTGGACTGGTTTCCCCCATCCCAGTCCTGCCCGGCTGTCTTAGACTCTTCCCAGGATCTCCTTATATTTCAGCCTCGAGACAGCTTGGTCCACTTCTACCTGGGCCCTCCACTTTCGTCCAGTGCGGACAGTCACCGCTGCACTCTTCACAGCTTCGTCTCTTGATTCCCTCATCTCCAGTACAAGGCGAGTCTTCTCCTGCCTGTAACCCAGATTGATGGACTTTAAAGGAAGTTGCAGAATGTTCTTGCCAAAAAGACCTGTGTCCGAGAAACAACGGGGGAGGCCCAGCCACTTCCTGATATAACCGTTGGCGGTGCTGTCCATCTTGCTGGCCTGAGAAGATGGAATTTCCGCTACTTTCAGCGGCCACATCACGCGGTGGAAAAGTGTGAAGTGGTAACACCAAACCTTCAGCTTCCCAGGAAGTTGGCTCCCGTCGATCCTTACGAGCCCCTCTTTTAGTTGTTTCTGGACCACCCTCCCCATCTGCCTGTCCGAGAGCTCTGCTGTATACTCCCTCCCGAAGCTTCGGATGGGCTGCTCTGCCAGGAGTGGAATCTTCTCACCTCCTGCTGTGAAGACTGTCCTGTCATCTCTCACACCCTTCCTGATTCACAGGCTCCTGGACTTAGCGGGCTTTATCTTCATTCTCGCCCAGATGGTCAGTTCGTCGAAACGCTTGAGGAGTCGTGCTGTGCATGGGGTGGTCTGTAGGATGCTTGTCACATCATCCATGAAACCTCTCAGAGCGGGGAGTCTTCCTCCTGACGGTGTTTTCAGGCCTCTGGCCATTTGCCTTGCTCCAATGAGTAACACTTCAAATGCAGCTACAAAGAGGATTGGTGATATGGAGCAGCCCATGGCAATTCCCACTTCCAACCGCTGCCATCCTGTCATGTAGTCGTCTACTGAGAAGCACATGTGCAGGTTGTTGAAATATTTGGCTATGATGTTACTGACACACACAGGAACGTGGAAGAAATTCAGGGCAAACTCAACCAGCTTGTGTGGTACTGAGCCATAGGCATTTGCCAGGTCGGGCCATACCACGTGGAGGTTACTCCTTTCTCTTTTGGCACGCTGTATCTGATCCCAGATCACGGATGCATGCTCAATGCACCCCGGAAAGCCTGGCAGTCCGGCTTTTTTATATTAAGTTAATACCTCAAAAAACAGTGGGCAGACTTTTCTGATCAATAGGTGTCATTTGGTGAAAAAGCAGGTTGTCTTATGTTTGCTCGTATACATATACATATACATATATATATATATATATATATATATATATATATATCTGCAGCCCAGCTCCCAGCCAAATTTTTCTAATGTAATGTCTTATGTTTGCTCATATATATATATATATATATATATATATATATATATATATATATATATATATATATATATATATATATCCATCCATCCATCCATTTTCTACCGCTTATTCCCTTTCGGGGTCGCAGGGGGCGCTGGCGCCTATCTCAGCTACAATCGGGCGGAAGGCAGGGTACACCCTGCACAAGTCGCCACCTCATCGCAGGGCCAACACAGATAGACAGACAACATTCACACTCACATTCACACACTAGGGACCATTTAGTGTTGCCAATCAACCTATCCCCAGGTGCATGTCTTTGGAAGTGGGAGGAAGCCGGAGTACCCGGAGGGAACCCACGCATTCACGGGGAGAACATGCAAACTCCACACAGAAAGATCCCGAGCCTGGATTTGAACCCAGGACTGCAGGACCTTCGTATTGTGACACACACACACACACACACACACACACACACACACACACACACAGGTATATATCCATGGGAAAATGCACTTTTAGCCAATATGATTTGCCTGAGAGGCTAGCAGACACTGAGAGTAACAAAGAGTAGAAAATGGATTAGAAAGGACATCTCTAAATAAATAATAATTCAATTTTTTTTTTCTTGGGCCCAAAAGGGACAAGCAGTAGAAAATGGATGGATGGACGGACTTCCCGCGGGGTAGATTTTGGACGCTGGCGGGCTGGATCCGGCCTGTGCGCCATAGTTTGTGGACCCCTGGTCTATAACATGTATTGTATAAATTGATTAATAGCTAATCGTTTTTTATCTTACTGATAAAACCTGCAGCAAGTCATCTAAACCCTGCAGTGAATGTTGTTTTAACTCTATCTATACATAGTAGGTCAAGGAGACTTGTTTACAATAATAAACCTGAACATTCTCAAATAACCGATAAACGTCTTGCCGAGCAGGACCTCTAATTAATATTTTCTGTGATAATAATTAAAAAAAAACTATTTCTGGGGATGAACTGCTGAGTGTCTGCCATGCCTCTGGGCTTCGACAGTTGTGATTGGCCACATGCAGTATAGACATATACTGTACATACTGTATAGGCATGCAACCATTCACACAATTCAGTCTTCAGTTAACCCAGTTTTTAAATAGTGGGGTAATGCAATGACCGTAGGGAACATGCTTTATCAGTATCATGCTTCAAACCCCATTTTGAAAATATGCTCATTGGAGCCATTAATCCTGACTTCTTCAATTTGACACAAAAAAAGCTGAAATATTTTTTGATTTTTTTAAGTGTTTTAAGTTAAAGTTGCGGGGGGCGCTGGCGCCTATCTCAGCTACAATCGGGCGGAAGGCAGGGTACACCCTGGACAAGTCGCTACCTCATCGCGCCAGCGCCCCCCGCGACCCCGAAAGGGAATAAGCGGTAGAAAATGGATGGATGGATGAAGTTAAAGTTGCTGATAAATTTGAATACAGTATTAAATATTGAGTTTATTTACTTCATGTTTTCAGTATCAAATGGTTGAAGTTGGTTGGCTAAAAAAAAATTAAGATTTTTTTTTTTTAATTTCAGGAAAACTGATGCACTTCAAATATTTTCTATCACAGACTAAAGACAATGTTTATAAAGCTATTCTTGGTTGTAAGTTGATATATATTTCTTTCATTTTTATTGTCTTTAAAGGGAAACTGCACTTTTTGGGGGGAATTTTGCCTATCATTCACCATCCTGATGTAAGACAAGCACACATTAGTTTTTCTTTTTTTAAATGCATTTAAACTAGTAAATAAACGCGAACAAAAATCAGTAAACAATGGAGCCAATATGGAGTCACTCTATTCCGCCTAGAAATTGTTCTAAAAACATCCAAACACCTCCATCAATGTTTTATACAACACTGTAAGTATATATGTAATGTAGTATAAAGCACATTCAAACACACATGTAATATTTGCATATTTTGCTAATTTTAAGCATACAGCGGTGTATTAATTTAAAACACTGTTTTTTTTTCCTTCAACAACAACACTACTAAATCATGGCAGACTTCATGAGAGACTAGACGACTACTTTGTGAAAAATTCTGATCCAAAACCTTATCTTTTTGAGACTGAATATACAGAGGATGACCTACAAGTATTAAAAGCTGTGCTAAACAGACCCAGCTTTAGTGAAACAGTTAAGCATCATAAAGCAATATTGCTAAGTGCTAAACAAGAAATACAAACTACGAATATAATAAAATAATCACGTACTGTACGATGTCTGCTATCACTGGGATGCCGAGTGATTAGATTTTTATATATTCAAGTTAATATGAAGAATTTATTATAATCCTCACAACCAAGCGTATTTTCGTGTCTTTGATGCCATCTTAGGGTCTAAATTGGATGTTAAAGTTGACCAACTTCTCGGTTTATGTCCACAACCTTCTATTACCCAGGTGAGAGGCATCATTTATAACCGAGAATTAATTTTCACCAACTTAGAGGCTATGCAGCAGCTCAATATGTCAATATAGCAGCACAAGATAGCCAGCTCTCTGCGACCATGCTAAAAATAGTCCCTCTGTGTTAGCGCTTATAATACAAATATCGCCAATACTTGGTTAATATTCAGGTCACAAGATGTAAATGGAGTATTGTTGGCGGTTTTTGGATGTTTTTTAGAGTGCTCTATGGACGGAATAGTGTGCTCCTAATAGCTGCCTTGTTAGCCGCCTCGTACTCGCAGTATTTTACGACTTTGAATACAAAAGAAAAAAACGTGAGGTCTTGTCTTATAGTGATTGTGAATGATAGAGCGAAATTCCCCAAAAAGGCAGTAATGTTAATAAGGATACAATTATATGCAGATGTGTACTTATAACAATTTATGATTTAGGATGGTCTCCTGCTGGCCCAACCATGGACTGGACTCTCACTATTATGTTAGATCCACTATGGACTGGACTTTCAAAATATACTCGACGTCCATTGCATCTAGTCTCCCCTAGAGGGGTGGGAGGTCACCCACATCTGCGGTCCTCTCCAAGGTTTCTCATAGTCATCCACATTGACGTCCCACTAAGTTTTCTCTTGCCCTTATGTTGGCTCTGAACCGAGGATGTCATTGTGGCTTGTGCAGGCCTTTGAGACACTTGTGATTTAGGACTATATACATAAACATTGATTCGGGGGCGCAACAGAAAATAATTGAGAAGCACTGCTGTTCACCTCGTTTTTTTCCGACTGTGGGAAGAAATACCTGGGAAAACCAGGACTCTGCAAACTCCACAGATAGAAGTCCAAGAAGGATTCGAACCAAGAACCACGTAGCTGTGAGGCAGACTTGCTAACCACACTACCAGTGTGCTGCCATGAAATGGAGCAGAAATAGCCATTTTCCCTTGCTCCTGTGATACGGCAGGCCGATTACGTGGCGCTTTCAACTGCATGAGGGAATTTCCCACCACTTTGAGACAACTATTCCCAGCGCTCATTAATGCATCACAAAGGAATACATCCATCCATCTATTTTCTACCGCTTAATCCCTTTTTGGGGTCGCGGGGGGCGCTGGCGCCCATCTCAGCTACAATCGGGCGGAAGGCGGGGTACACCCTGGACAAGTCGCCACCTCATCGTAGGGCCAACACAGATAGACAGACAACATTCACACTCACATTCACACACTAGGGCCAAATTAGTGTTGCCAATCAACCTATCCCCAGGTGCATGTCTTTGGAAGTGGGAGGAAGCCGGAGTACCCGGAGGGAACCCACGCATTCACGGGGAGAACATGCAAACTCCACACAGAAAGATCCCGAGCCTGGATTTGAACCCAGGACTGCAGGACCTTCGTATTGTGAGGCAGACGCACTAACCCCTCTGCCACCGTGAAGCCCTATATATATATACATATACATATACATATATATATATATGTGTGTATATAAATATAAATATATATATATATATATATATATATATATATATATATATTAGGTAAGGTTGTATTTTAGCCTCATTCTTGTGAGAATCCTGCGTGTGACAGAAGCATAAAGTAGTGTGACTATCCGCATAGTGCTCAAACAACCACTAGGTAGCATCTGTGAGCAGACAATTTGTAATGACTGATTGGCGTCGACAAGAACACAGCAATAGTAAGTTTAAATGATTTATTAAACTTAACAAAAGCAGGCTACGAACACAAATATTGGAGCTAACAGACAAAATAAACCAAGGGCGCTAGCATAAAAGCTAGGAATAGAAAACATAAAAACTAAGACTGGCACAAAGGCACACAAAAAAGGAAAAACAATTCATCAGCGTGAGAGCTGGAATAAAACAAAGGTTTAGCGTGAAAAGCTAGCGAGAATATACTTACATGAAGTCAGTCAATACTGTTGCTAGAAGGCAAATTTATGGACCCAGACTGAACAAAGAAAAGAGGAAAGCTTATATAAGGAGAAATCAAGGAGAACCAGGTGTGGTGTATAAAAACGAGGAGCAGGTGAAATCAATGTGTAACCATGGTAACGGACTAAACAGGAAGTAAGTGGGTCAGAAGAGAATGAAACAAAGATGGAAAAATAAACATGTGAAGATCTGAGTCACGGATCGCAACACAATTATAGGTATCATGTTGTCCTCTCTTGTACTTATCAGATCTTATCAGGGCGGTACTGCATTCTTCACTAACGCTTTAAGTGAGGGATGAGGCACCATCTCGCCCGTACACACTGTTACATAAGACTATGACTGTAATCTTCTTACAGTACGTCACGTTCAAAATCCTTAATTCCATCACCCACTTTTGGTTTCTCACAAGGTTTACATTTTTCCAATATGCCCCAGAATGCAATGCATTACCTTGACATGAGTAAATGCAGACTTGCCATCCCTCCCGGATTTTCCAGGAGACTCCCGAAATTCCGCGCCTCTCCCGAAAATTTCTCGAAATTCATCGGAGCTGGAGGCCACGCCCCCTCCAGCTCCATGCGGACCTGAGTGCGGACAGCCTGTTTTCACGTCCGCTTTCCCACTATATAAACAGCTTGCCTGCCCAATCATGTTACAACATCTACGGATTTTAATAAAAAACTGCACACACAAGGAAACGAAGCAGAAGAACGAGGAAGTTACAGCCATGGCGACGCCGTCTGTAATAGTGATCTATGTTGTCTGTTGCCATCTCCTGGTAAATGTTGGCTATAGCGTTATGGGGTTGCTTTGTGATTGGCCAATGATTCACGTGGTCTTGCGCACCTGACGACAAGTGACTCTCGCCAGTACGCAAATGGCAGAACAAATGTTACTCAAATAGTGAAAGTTAAGTGTTGTTGTTTTTTTTAGTAACCAGCAAGCACAGTAAAGTTAGTAGAACAACTGTGTTTTATTACTGTGTATTTGATAGGTGCCTTCTGAAATTCAACTATTTCTTTTATTTATATATATATAATAAAATAAATATATATAGCTAGAATTCAATGAAAGTCAAGTATTTCATACATACATATATATATATATATATATATATATATATATATATGAAATACTTGAGTTAGTGAATTGTAGATGTAAATGTACTCCTCCCCTCTTAACCACGCCCCTCACCCCAAACACGCCCCCAACCGCGCCTCCGCCCCACCCCCGACCACGCCCCCACCCTCCACCTCCCAAAATCGGAGGTCTCAAGGTTGGCAAGTATGGTAAATGTCTGCTTTGGACTTGATCAACGATACTTTTTACGTACCTCCATGGGGCTTTTCCACTGCACCGTGCTAGCTTGGCTCTGACCCGATCGTCTTGGTTTTTAGGGACGTCCGTTTTGGTACATCCAAATAATACAGCAGGACACTGTGAAAAACACACGGCTTTAAACACATCACCCAAAACGGCACTTGCTAACAAAATGCAAAACAACTTTTGGCTGACCTTAGTATGTTTGCTTTTGTAATTCATCTTATCCTTAAAAGTAACATTTCTAGTAAAAAAAAGTGTAGTGTTTGGCCTTGCCGGGACTCTTAATGTTGTCTGATATTTGAAATGCTCACACATTAGCATGTATGCTATGCTAACTATGGCAATGATAATTTTGGATTTGCCTGATTTTTACCATTAACAAAAGCAAGGAAAATAAACAAACTTCATAAAATGCCTTTCTATGTGGTTCGAAGGTGCCACGAGCATACTTGCCAACCCTCACGATTTTCCCGGAAGACTCCCCAAATTTCAGTGCCCCTCCCGAAAATCTCCCGGAGCAACTATTCTCCTGAATTTCTCCCGATTTCCACCCGGACACCAATATTGGGGGTGTGCCTTAAAGGCACTGCCTTTAGCGTCCTCTCTCACCTGAAAAGGAGACTATTAAATATGTCTCAGTTATCCATAGGTTTATCTATAACCCGTAAAGTAGGTAGGCACGGAACTATTTCTCAGCGTGTTTATTCCAGCTGGCACATCAATACACTGACACACAACATCGGAATTTGATCAATGCATCGCTTCAAAACTACGGCAAGTAGTAATGTCCAAAAACATAACAGCAGAAGAACGAAGAAGAGACATGGCGACGACAAGTAAGAAGAAAAAGTACGCTTGCAAGTTCCGAAATGATTGGAAAAAAAAAAAATCAGTTCATCCAGGACAGCTCGAAGGGGAAGAGGTAAGCTGCCTGCAAATTTTGTAGATCAGACTTCTCCATTGAACACGGTGGCCAAACGGATATACTCATTCATCCATCCTTCCATTTTCTACCACTTGTCCCTTTCATGAATGTATTATATATATACACATATATATATATATATATATATATATATATATATATATATATATATATATATATATATATATATATATATATATATATTAGGGGTGTAGAAAAAACTTGATTCGAATACAAATCGCGTTTCTCAAGTTGTGCGATTCAGAATCGTTTTTCATTTAAAAAAAAATCTTTTTTTTTTTTTTTTAATCAATCCAACAAACCACTACACAGTAATACCATAACAATGCAATCCAATTCCAAAACCAAACCTGACCCAGCAACACTCAGAACTGCAATAAACAGAGCAATTGAGAGGAGACACAAACACGAAACTGAACAAACCAAAAGTAGTGAAACAAAAATGAATATGATCAACAACAGTATCATTATTAGTTATAATTTCAGCATAGCAGTGATTAAAAATCCCTCATTGACATTATCATTAGAAATTTATAAAAAAAAAAAAAAGAACAATAGTGTCACAGTGGCTTACACTTGCATCGCATCTCATAAGCTTGACAACACACTGTGTCCAATGTTTTCACAAAGATAAAATAAGTCATATTTTTGGTTCGTTTAATAGTTCAAACAAATTTACATTATTGCAATCAGTTTATAAAACATTGTCCTTTACTTTTATAAAAGCTTTTAAAAGAAAAATCTACTACTCTGCTTGCATGTCAGCAGACTGGGGTAGATTTTGCTGAAATCCTATGTATTGAATGAATACAGAATCGTTTTGAATCGGAAAAATATCGTTTTTGAATCGAGAATCGCGTTGAATCGAAAAAAATAGATATACAATCAAATCGCGACCCCAAGAATCGATATTGAATCGAATCGTGGGACACCCAAAGATTCGCAGCCCTAATATATATATAAGAAATACTTGATAAAAATAGCCCCCCCCCTTCCAATACAAAGTATGGTTGGAATTCCAACCAATATTGATCAACCAACCAATACAAAGTATGGTTGGAATCTGCACTTTTGCGTGATGTACTAGTTACTATGGTCATCTACATCCCAAATGTTTACAACAAAGTTCTAAAGCTTAGTGATGTATCAGATCGTAGGTGGTGTTTTTTTTACCCTTTTTGTTCATATTTCGCTGTGTTTGTTGTATTTTTGTTGCATTTGGCTTGATTGTAAAATATGTGGATGGAGAAAGGGTGTGACGTTCATATGGTATCAATATTCAGTGTTTTATCCTTCATAGTTAATATTGTAAAGCCCACATTCTTTATTTTCATCTACATTCTGGGTGTTTCATTCAATAACATTTTTTTTTAAATTTTGGGAATGTCCGGCGGGCTAGTTTAATAAGCTTAATGGGCCGCATGTGTGCCCCGGGCCTTAATTAGCCCAGGTCTGACCTACGCGAATGTTGCATTCAACAAACAACAGAGCCAGACTGAGCGTGGCGAGATAGGTGAATAAATAGCTCCCTGATTAGTGCTCCACAGCAGGTGAGCATGCCGAACACCAACCAGAGGCAGGTGAACCCAATTAGTACCCATGGTAACCAAAACAAACCCAAAGGTGCACAAATCAGGAACTAAGGGAGTCCAAAACTAACAGAACATGACTAAACAAAACGGATGATGACAGGAGGCTGGCTTCACCACAGTCGACATCAAAGTGTGAGCCTCAAAGTCAGTGGATTCAGTTCGAACAATTGTGTTATGATTGTTAAAGGTAGAAAATGCTTTTCCAGTAGAAGTTGCGTGTATGTGCTGAATCAGAAGCAAGCAATAGCGGAACTGGAATGCTAAAAGTTAGCATGCTAGTCAGGAAGCATCAAGTAACAGAATATACAATGCATAGCTGTACAGGTATACCTGAAAAAATTAGCTAAAAAGCTAGCATGCTAACATTAAAATCTAAGCTAGCTACTGTGTCCACAGCGTAATAGGACACCAATCTGTACTGACTGATACACATGAACAATCATATTACAGTATCTGTAATGTATTAACCCATATGTCATGTTTTGTTTGTACACAGCTTGCTAATTGTACTAAAAAGCATGATGTGCTGCGTGTGTCATGATCAATATGGAAGTAATTCACCCGATGGACAGTTGTCTTTTTGGTCTAGCTGGCCGGGGAAGTTTTTTCCAGTTGATTTTGACTAAGCACGTCATTAATTTCGGCATTGCTCGGCAGCAAGTTACATATTTACAGTGTTTACTCACTTCAATAAGCAGCAGTTCATCCTCTGTACATTCAGCTTCTAAAAGATAAGGTAGTGAGTCCTCATTTGTCCAAAAATAGTCTTAATTTTCTGTAAACAAGTCTGCCATGATTAGAAGACAGCCTTTGTTGCTGCAAGTCGGAAGTGCGCTGCTATGGAAACGGAAATAAATGCGCCAAGGAAATAAATCCGGTATTGCTTAAAATGATCAAAATATGGTAAATATTGTACATATTGTACATAATGATGGTGATCGATGGGCATAATTCCCCAAATAACAAAATAATTACCGTATTGTTAGGACTACAAGCCACTACTTGTTTCCAACACTTTAAATCCTGCGGCTTATGAAACGGTGCGACTTTTTATTTTATTTTTCTTCACCAACGACCATTATGTTTTGTATTCAACCAATAGTTTTCATATCACACCAACAGAGACACTAAAGGGGTGTGTCATTAATTGTGCTACAGCGTCATCTTTTGGACAACTTCGCTCACTGTGGGTACTGCGAATTAAAAATGTACTTCCTGTTTCGTGCCCTGAACAGAAAGTATAAGTCTCGTTTCGTCTATTTGTCCATAGCGTTTCTGCATGAAAGGATTTTGCATTCCTCACTCCAAGCGACGTTTGTATGCATTACAATATAACTAAAACAAGTATTGCTTACTAAACTGTCCCAGTGTGATGTCTGTAGGAGTATTTTCATGCATATTTACATGTGCTATCGTAACGTAATGAAGTCAGCGTCGTTAGCATGAGCTAATATGCTAACACGTTTACAAGTGTCTGTGTTAATATTATTTACTTACAATGGCGTTCTCCAAAACGTCAACGTGGCGTTATTGAGTCTGTTTAGCTGATTGGAGAGCTAGCTTCCGCAGCTAGTGAGTCCATGACAATGACTTCTGTTTTGTTTGATCAGCCGTTTTACTGCCGTGTTACAGGCAACAATTAAGGTATGTAAATAAGCATTTAAAAAATCTTTAATACCGATATATAGCTGCAGCTTATGGTCCAGTACGGTTAATATGTGTAAAAAAAACGTTTTCTTCTGAAATTTGGTGGGTGCGGCTTGAACACCGGTGCTCTCTATAGCCCATAAGATACAACAGATAATTATAGTATAATATAAAATAGATAAGTAACAGTTTACAAGTATAGTCGGATGCCACCTATTATCTACATCCAAAAATATTATTTCTTGCATAATCAAAGTAAATGTCCAAATTTAATTTATGTCCATGGATTTTGGTAAATCCTGCTGAATTCTGCTGAGCTGACAGAAGATAAAATTCCAGTTCACACCGTCAGAACTCTCCATCGTGCTGTTTGCCTGTTGGCTCCAACAGTGGGAAAATTGTTAGCTGTAAGCCTAACGCGTGGGTGGGGCTCCAGTCTATTTCACTTTGGTGAGTGTTGACATTCCACATTGAGTCAAGTGACGCTTGGTTGTGTATGGCCTGAGACAGAATTTTAAACCGGGACGGAAGATCCAAGACAGCATGATGACGGCAAGTCCGAGGGACAAAGACAGAGCAAGACCATCTAATCATCACCTTAGGGCAGGGGTGTTAAAAAGTTAAAGTACCAATTATTGTCACACACACACACACAAAGTGTGGTGAAATTATTCTCTGCATTTGACCCATCACCCTTGATCACCCCATGGGAGGTGAGAGGAGCAATGAGCAGCAGCGGTGGCCACGCCCGGGAATAATTTTTGGTGATTTAACCCCCAATTCTAACCCTTGATGCTAAGTGCCAAGCATGGAGGTTATTGGTCCCATTTTTATAGTCTTTAGTTTGACTTAGCCGGGGTTTTAACTCACAACCTAACGATCTCAGGGCGGACACTGAGTAGGGACGCTAATTTCTTAATAGCCTGTGGCACAATCGTTAGCATTCTAATATTAGCATGCCAAGCTTCTTTTTTTTTTTTTGCAAATTTTGCAGGCATACACCTCAGTGTCAAATATTTGGTTACTTGACAAAAGATACCTGTTAGCATGTTAACGTTTGTATGCTTTCTTTAGCTAATGTTTTATGTATACACCTCTGTCACGATCCGTGACTCGGATCGTTTATGGTTTTGCCCTTTTTATATGTCTTTGTTCATGTTTTGTTTCTGGACTCTGCCGATCCTTGTTTGAGCACTTCCTTGTTTGTGTTAGTCACCATGGCAACGTATTGTGTTCCTCCGCACGGGCTCCTGTCACACACCTGTTTCTAATAATTATTTGTGTATTTAAGCCCACCTGATTCCTTAGTTCGTCCTCGGTCCATTGTTTGCTTTTCGCAACACGTCACGGTTTGTATTTGGTATCATGAATTGATTAACGTGGACCCCGACTTAAACAAGTTGAAAAACTTATTCGGGTGTTACCATTTAGTGGTCAATTGTACGGAATATGTACTGTACTGTGTAATCTACTAATAAAAGTATCAAAAAGTATCAAAGAGATTATTTTGTGCTAAATTCCGCCTTAGCTTCACGTGCGTGTGGCACGTCGTTTAATGTTTTCTGTTTCCTGCTACGTGTTAGCATTAGCTTTCCGTGCATTGGCACGCGCTTTGTTTTTGCCCTTTTTGCACCAGTGTTTTTGTTTTATTATATTGAAACTTTGTCCTACCTGCAATCCTGCTGACTGGTCGTGTGCGCATCCACCAAGTGGCAACTCCGCGCAGCAAGTGCGCCGCGAAGCGTGACAACCTCAGTCGTATTTTGGTACTTGATGCATGCTAACGTTCGAATGCTAGCATTTAAAAAAAAAATTTCAAGTACACACCTCAGAGTAATATATTTTGATACTTGATGCATGTTACTGTTAGCATTTTAGCATGCTAGCTATTTTAGCTAATTTACCAGGTATGAACCTCAGTCTAACATATGTTGGTATTTCAGTAATGCTAATTACAAGCTCATATTTTTTTTGTTACTTGGCGTTATATGGCCAGTGTGCTAACTTTTAGCATTTCGGTTCAACTTTGGCTAAGTGCGGTTACATTTTTATTTTCATTTTTTCTGACTCCTGGTTGTAGTGTAAATAGTATATGTATTAAAAAAAACAACAACACGCAGATATCTGGCATATGCAGTTCAGAGATGTTTCGTGCGTGTGTGTATGTGCCTTTAAAAGGCGGTGACTGTTGCAAAGTGACATATGTGACGTGAGTGAGAGCATGCTACGACAGAGAAGCATTTTAGTTTAGCTGCGTTTGTTAGCTTAGTGGCATTTGAATCTTTTCACTGGATTGTATTGGCGCTAGTAAATAAAGATATTGAATGAGTTTTAATTGCTGTAGTCTCCTTGTCCACAAACAAAACCTTGTAGGATTGCAAACTTATCGCTTCAATCATTAATTCGTTGTTCATTATTCTCTCGTGGTAGCAGTGTGTAGGTGTGTATGTGTGTAAATTTACATCTTTTGTGTTGTTTACTGTGTGATGTTGCCTCTTCCTGTTTGATATCAAGTTCATTTTAGTGTGGTGCTGGTTGTTGCTTGCTTCAGTAAGAAGTTACTTCATGCACTGAACCTGCGGTGCTTCTGACGTTGTTACTTCCATCCATCCATCCATCCATTTTCTACCGCTTATTCCCTTTCGGGGTCGCGGGGGGCGCTGGCGCCTATCTCAGCTACAATCGGGCGGGAGGCGGGGTACACCCTGGACAAGTCGCCACCTCATCGCAGGGCCAACACAGATAGACAGACAACATTCACACTCACATTCACACACTAGGGCCAATTTAGTGTTGCCAATCAACCTATCCCCAGGTGCATGTCTTTGGAGGTGGGAGGAAGCCGGAGTACCCGGAGGGAACCCACGCAGTCACGGGGAGAACATGCAAACTCCACACAGAAAGATCCCGAGCCTGGATTTGAACCCAGGACTGCAGGACCTTCGTATTGTGAGGCAGACGCACTAACTTGTTAATAGTAAAAAAAATACTTATTAGGTAATATAGTTTTTTCTAACACTGATGACACAGTACGGTATCTCAATCTTGAAATGCATGGCCTAATTGTATCGCATCACTTTACCAGGCCTGCAAGTCATACTTGCCAACTTTGAGACCTCCGACTTCGGGAGGTAGGGGGTGGAAGTTGGGGGCAGGGTCGGGGGTGGGGCGGGGGTCGTGGTTAAGAGGGGAGGAGTATATTTACAGCTAGAAAAGTGCGGATTGGATTTTAACCTATTTAAAACGTGACATCAAAAATATACATTTATTGAGAGAAATCATCAATCAATCAATGTTTAATCAATGTTTATTTATAAGGCTCCAAATCACAAATGTCTCAAAGGACTGCACAAATCATTACGACTACAACATCCTCGGAAGAACCCACAAAAGGGCAAGGAAAACTCACACCCAGTGGGCAGAGAGAATTCACATCCAGTGGGACGCCAGTGACAATGCTGACTATGAGAAACCTTGGAGAGGACCTCAGATGTGGGCAACCCCCCCTCTCTAGGGGACCGAAAGCAATGGATGTCGAGCGGGTCTAACATGATACTGTGAAAGTTCAATCCATAGTGGCTCCAACACAGCCGCGAGAGTTCAGTTCAAGCGCATCCAAGACAGCAGCGAGAGTCCCGTCCACAGGAAACCATCTCAAGCGGATCAGCAGCGTAGAGATGTCCCCAACCGATACAGGCGAGCGGTCCATCCTGGGTCTCGACTCTGGACAGCCAGTACTTCATCCATGGTCATCGGACCGGACCCCCTCCACAAGGGAGGGGGGGACATAGGAGAAAGAAAAGAAGCGGCAGATCAACTGGTCTAAAAAGGAGGTCTATTTAAAGGCTAGAGTATACAGATGAGTTTTAAGGTGAGACTTAAATGCTTCTACTGAGGTAGCATCTCGAACTGTTACCGGGAGGGCATTCCAGAGTACTGGAGCCCGAACGGAAAACGCTCTATAGCCCGCAGACTTTTTTTGGGCTCTAGGAATCACTAATAAGCCGGAGTCTTTTGAACGCAGATTTCTTGCCGGGACATACGGTACAATACAATCGGCAAGATAGGCTGGAGCTAGACCGTGTAGTATTTTATACGTAAGTAGTAAAACCTTAAAGTCACATCTTAAGTGCACAGGAAGCCAGTGCAGGTGAGCCAGTACAGGCGTAATATGATCAAACTTTCTTGTTCTTGTCAAGATGATCAGTGTTTCCACAAAGATAAATATCATTAATTATTAATAATAACAGAGTTAAAGGTAAATTGAGCAAATTGGCTATTTCTGGCAATGTATTTAAGTGTGTATCAAACTGGCAGCCCTTCGCATTAATCAGTCCCCAAGAAGTAGCTCTTGGTTTCAAAAAGGTTGGTGACCCCTGCCGTAGATGTTACTGTCATATATGCATGTACAGTAAATGGCAGTATTGTCCTGTTTAAGAGTGTCACAACATTGCTGTTTACGGCAGACAAACTGCTTTACGGTAGACGAAAACGTGACTGCTGTTGTTGTGTGTTGTTACTGCGCTGGGAGGACGTTAATGATACTGCCTAAAAATAAACCCACATAAGAAACCAAGAACTCGCCCTCAATTATTCTACAGTTATAACGTCTTTGGGCAGGCTCGCTGTTTATATTGTGGGAAAGCGGACGTGAAAACAGGCTGTTGACACGTCACTCAAGGCCGCATGGAACTGGAGGGGGCGTGGCCTCCAGCTCCACCTGAATTCCGGGAGAAAATTTGTCCCGGGAGGTTTTTGGGAGAGGCGCGGAATTTCGGGAGTCTCCCGGAAAATCCAAGAGGGTTGGCAAGAATGCTGCAAGTTCAAACGCTGGTTCAGACAGAGTGACAAAAGTCCGGAGACAAATGAGGTAACCAGAACGAAACTTAAAAGCAGTGAAGTTGGCACGTTGTGTAAATGGTAAATAAAAACAAAACACAATGATTTGCAAATTATTTTAAACCTAAATTCAATTGAATAGATTGCGAAGACAAGATATTTAACGTTCGAACTGGTAAACTTTATTATCTTTTGCAAATATTAGCTCATTTGGAATTTGATGCCTGCAACATGTTTCAAAAAAGCTGGCACAAGTGGCAAAAGACACTGAGAAACTTGAGGAATGCTCATCAAACGCTTATTCTGAACATCCCACAGTTGAACAGGCTAATAGGGATCAGGTGGGTGCCATGATTGGGTATAAAATCAGCTTCCATGAAATGCTCAGTCATTCACAAACAATAATGGGGAGATTGTCACAACTTTGTGAACAAATGCGTGAGCAAATTGTCCAAGCTATTGCAAGGAATTTAGGGAATTCACCATCTACTGTCTGTAATATCATCAAAAGTTTCAGAGAATCTGGTGAAATCACTGCAAGAAAGCGAAAAGGCCATGACCTTCGATCCCTCAGATGGTACTGCATCAAAAAGAGACATCATTGTGTAAATGATATCACCACATGGGCTCAAGACCCTTCAGAAAACCACTATCAGTAACTACAGTTTGTCACTATATCTGTAAGTGCCAGTTAAAACTCTACTATATAAAGCGAAAGCCATTTATCCACAACACCCCGAAACGCCGCCGGCTGCGCTGGGCCCAAGCTCCTCAAAGATGGACTGATGCAAAGAGGAAAAGTGTAATGTGGTCTGACGAGTACACATTGCAAATTGTTTTTGGAAACTGTGGCCATCGTGTCCTCCGGACTAAAGAGAAAAAGAACCATCCGGACTGTTATAGGTGCAAAGTTCAAAAGCCAGCATCTGTGACATAATGGGGGTGTATTAGTGCCCAATGAATGGGTAACTTACACATCTGTGAAGGTACCATCAATGCTGAAAGGTACATTCAGGTTTGGAGCAACTTATGTTGCCATTCAAGCAGCGTCTTTTTTCATGGACGCCCCTGCTTATTTCAGCAAGACAATGGCAAGCCACATTGTGCAAGTGTTACAACGTGGCTTCATAGTAAAAGAGTGCGGGTACTCGACTGGCCTGCCTGTAGTCCAAACCTGTCTCCCATTGAAAATGTGTAGCGCAATATGAAGCCTAAAATATCACAACAGAGACCCCGGACTGTTGAGCAACTTTAGTTGTACATCAAGCAAGAATGGGAAAGAATTCCACCTGAAAAGCTTAAAAAATTGGTCTCCTCAGTTCTCAAATGTTTACTGAGTGTCGTTAAAAGGAAAGATCATGTAACACAGAGGTAAAATGTCCCTGTACCAACTTTTTGTAATGTGTTGCTGCCATTAAATTCTAAGTCAATTATTATTTGCAAACACAATTAAATTGCTCAGTTCGAACATTATATATCTTGTCTTTGCAGTCCATTCAATTGAATATAAGTTGAAAATTATTTGCAAATCATTGTATTCTGTGTTTTATTTACGATTTACACAATGTGTAAATCTTTGTAAAACTTTATTGGTTTTGGGTTATATAGTAAGAAGAAGGTGTTGGGCAGCATTTTTTTTTTCCCAAGACAACGTTTCTGAGAAGTCACACAGGAAGACACTTTATAAGTCATAAAGTTATAAGTTATTTTGGGTTTTAAAGCGACGCCTGCGTTTTGTGAGGTCTGACCCTGCATGGGAATCCCGACGTGACGGTCAATGTTGGGAGGCCCGCTCTTCAGACGCCCGTCTGGTCAACGGCAGCCCCACAGTGCACACAAACCTACAGGCTGGAACACACCTTTTCATATTCATTCATTATCCATCCATCCATTTTCTACCGCTTGTCCCTTTTGGGGTGGCGGGGGGTGCTGGAGCCCAGCTACATTCGGGTAAGTCGCCATCTCATCGCAGGGCCAACACAGATAGACAAACAACATT
Source organism: Nerophis ophidion (assembly GCF_033978795.1). Classification (NCBI taxonomy): domain Eukaryota; kingdom Metazoa; phylum Chordata; class Actinopteri; order Syngnathiformes; family Syngnathidae; genus Nerophis; species Nerophis ophidion. The sequence goes on from NC_084634.1 coordinate 28,264,529, forward strand.
CACACATCCATCCATCCATTTTCTACCGCTTTGGAGTCGCAGGGAGCGCTGGTGCCTATCTCAGCTACAATCGGGCGGAAGGCGGTGTACACCCTGGACAAGTCGCCACCTCATCGCAGGGCCAACACAGATAGACAAACAACATTCACACTCACATTCACACACTAGGGACCGTTTAGTGTTGCCAATCAACCTATCCCCAGGTGCATGTCTTTGGAGGTGGGAGGAAGCCGGAGTACCCGGGGGGAACCCACGCAGTCACGGGTAGAACATGCAAACTCCACACAGAAAGATCCCGAGCGCAGGATCGAATCCAGGACTACTCAGGACCTTCGTATTGTGAGCCACATACCCTAACCCCTGTTCCACCGCGCTGCCCTTCATTCATTATAACATTCATTATTATACCCAGTCCCATTAAATATGATTGTGGTTATTTGTGCTCACAGGCGGGAAATGATGCTTGGAAACCCTCATTTATCGCTTGGACAGTCAACCCGGCTGCTACTTGTGTCTTGTCACGCTTTGGCTCAACATTTGCATAATCAAAAGATTTACAGACACTTTTATGCGAAATGCTGCCTAATGAGCTACCGTGAGACAGTGGAGGGTGTAGACCACCCAGCATTTCATTACCACTGAAGCTATCCATTCGTCACAAAACACTTTAAGGGGTCATGTCATGATTTTTGTCTACATTTAAAACACTTCCTTGTGGTCTACACCAGTGGTCCCAAACCACTGGTCCCCGGTCTGTGAGGTACAGTGGGGCAAAAAAGTATTTAGTCAGCCACCGATTGTGCAAGTTCTCCCACTTAAAGTTGAGTTGAGTTTATACCAAAAAGTTCTATTTTGGTTTCATCTGACCACAAGACATTCTCCCAATCCTCTGCTTTATCATCCATGTATCCATTTTGGTATAAATTCAACTCGTCGTGTTTGGAGGAAGAAGAATACTGAGTTGCATCCCAAGATCACCACACCTACTGTGAAGCATGGGGGTGGAAACATCATGCTTTGGGGCTGTTTTTCTGCTAAGGGGACAGGACAATTGATCCGTGTTAAGGAAAGAATGAACGGGGCCATGTATCGTGAGATTTTGAGCCAAAACCTCCTTCCATCAGTGAGAGATTTGAATGGTTGACCAAATACTTATTTTCCACCATCATTTACAAATAAATTCTTTAAAATTCCTACAATGTGAATTCCTGGATTTGTTTTTCACATTCTGTCTCTCACAGTTGAAGTGTACCTATGATGAAAATTACAGACTTCGGTCATCATTTTAAGTGGGAGAACTTGCACAATCGGTGGCTGACAACATACTTTTTTGCCCCACTGTAAGTGCTATCGGGCCGCACAGAAACATTCATTAATTTATAAACTACTGCATTTTCTCCAACTGTCCCACAAAACACACCAATAAGCAGCAACTCCTGATAAGAAGTCGCCATTTGTTATAGTACATTAATGCACATATAAAATGTTAATGTACCAGATTGTAGTCAAAGGCTATTTTAAATCTGCAGGGTCGTTGTGTATAGCAGGGATTCTTAACCTGTTTGACCTCAGACCCCAGCATTTCCACGACAGAGGGACTACTCCAATATCAACACTGAATTAGTCATCTTACTCTTTATTTTGATCAAATTCAATAAAATAAAATAAAATATCTGACATACTTACAGTTTACTACCTAGTAAAATTATAAAAAAAAGCATGTGTTAATCACAAAGATAATTATTATTTAACAAATACACCTTAGGCTTAGGTCAGCCTGATTAGAAACTAACCAAAGAAATAGTAAATGTACATATAATATGTATAAGGTGTTAAATAAACTAAATTAATAATTGAGTTTTTTTTTTAACTCTGCTGTCAATAAAATTAAAGTGCAAATGAAAATACAACTTCACCACTTTAGTCATAATGTTTGCGCTTAAGAAATAATAATTTTCTACCACTTGTTCTTAATAATGTTGACAAAATAATAGAATGATAAATGACAGAATATGTTACTGTATATGTCAACAGACTAAATTAGAATTATTTGTTTGCTTACTTACTACTAAAAGACAAGTTTTCTTGTATGTTCATTATTTTATTTAAGGATTAAAATGAAATAATAATCACATGTTTGATATACTCTAACGTTTTCTGTTAAAATAAAGCCAATAATGAAAGTGGTCCTCTTTATTCAGAAACGTATCGAAAAGCACAGGAAAGTAACAAAATATTGGTATCCAGAGAACACTAGTTTTATATAGAGATTAATTTGTGTTATTATTACGAAAGCTTTTTTGCGGAACACTGAATTTATGTAACTGAATTATTTGTGTTTGAATTTTGTCTTCTTTTTTTTTACATAAAATTTCGCTGATACTTTCATTGAAAAATAATTTCAGTACCGGTACTGGCTCCAAAATATTGGTATCGGGAGAACACTAGTTCAATTTGGAGGTTACCTTGTGGCCTAGTGGTTAGAGCGTCCACCCTGAGATCGGTAAGTTGTGAGGTCAAATCCGGGCCAAGTCATACCATAGACCAGGGGTGCCCACAATTTTTCTGCAGGCGAGCAACTTTTCAATTGACCAACTCGAGGGGATCTACCTCATTTATATATATCATTTATATTTATTTATGAAAGAGACATTTTTGTAAACGAGTTAAATGTGTTTAATGATAATACAAGCATGTGTAACACATATAGATGTCTTTCTTTCACGAAGACAAGAATATAAGTTGGTGTATTACCTGATTCTGATGACTTGCATTGATTGGAATCAGACAGTAATGATGATAACGCCCACATTTTCAAATGGAGGAGAAAAAAAGTTGTCCTTTCTGTACAATAACACGTGAAAGTGGTTGTTTTTTGGCATCTAATTCATCCAGCTTCCATACACTTTACAAGAAAAACATTGGCGGCAAATTCCGTAGCTTGCTTGATTGACATTCACAGGACCCGAAGGTCTTGTGAGATGACGCTGGCTGCTGCCAGTTCATTATTATTAAAAAATGACAGAGAGGAAGGCGAGAAACACTTTTTATTTCAACAGACTTTCGCGCCATCCCTTCCGTCAAAACTCTAAAGGCCGACTGCACATTTCCTATCTTCACAATAAAAGCCCTGCTTCATGCTGCCTGCGCTAACAAAATAAGAGTCTCGGAAAGCTGGCGTGCACAAGTGATGTGCATGCCAGCTTTCTGAGGGATCGCTTGTGCACGCCAGTTTTCCGAGACTCTTATTTTGTTAGCGCAGGCAGCATGAAGCAGGGCTTTTATTGTGAAGATAGGAAATGTGCAGTCGGCCTTTAGAGTTTTGACGGAAGGTACGGCGCGAGAGTCTGTTGAAATAAAAAGTGTTTCTCGCCTTCCTCTCGGTCATTTTTAATAATAACGATCTTGCTGCAGCCAGCGTCTTCTCACAAGACCCTCCGGTACCGTGAATGTCATTTAAGTGACGTCTTGGTGAAGATTGATGATCACTAATTTTTAGGTCTATTTTTTTTAAAAGCCTGTCTAGGTATCTACTGACACACCCCCCGCGGTCGACTGGTAGCTCGCGATCGACGTAATGGGCACCCCTGCCATAGACTATAAAAATGGGACCCGTTACCTTCCTGCTTGGCACTCAGCATTAAAGGGTTGGAATTGGGGTTAAATCACCATAAATGATTCCCGGGCGCGGCACCGCTGCTGCCCACTGCTCCCCTCACCTCCCAGGGGGTGATCAAGGGTGATGGGTCAAATGCAGAGAATAATTTCGCCACATCTAGTATGTGTGTGACAATCATTGGTACTTTGACTTTAATATGTGTCTTTATTACGAACGTTTTTTTTGCGGGACACTGAATTTATGTGACTAAATTATTTGCGTTTGAATTTTGTCTCTTTTTTTCTTTCATTGAAAAAACTTACAGTATGCTAAAATTGATTTGATAAAAACACTCTGCCCCACTCTCTTCTGCTTGAAGCAGAGCTTTGTATGTCACTCCGAAGTGCAAATCCCAACCAGTGGAATCATTTCTATAGTTTGAAAATATCCATTGAAATCTTTATTACGTTGCATTATGTATTGCTCCTGTTACTACATTACATATACTTATATAATGTATATAAAACCATGAAGAAGGTTTTGGTATGTTTTTTTTTATGGGCTCTTGATCGCATTTATTTACTATTTATAATGCATTAAAAAAAGAAAAACATATGTGTTCTTGTCTTACATAAGAATTGTCAATGATAGGCAAAATCCCCCCCCAAAAAGTGTGGTTCCCTTCTGAAGACGTGCCCTCAGGGGTGATGACAATGGAAGTGAAGATGTAGACAATATGTAACACGGAAATCAGACATAAATAAATAAAACAATACTGCTGAAAATGTCTTAGCTTTGGGTTTAGCGCCGCCCTAGTGGCTCCCTGGAGCATTTCTAAAAATGATTGAAAATGGAAAAAGGTGGGGGAAACGTAATGTTTTTGTTTTAGTATGTATTTTGTTTGAGGACAAACATGACACAAACCTTCCCAATTGTTAGAAAGCCCACTGTTTAATATGTATGAGTATTTGGTGAAAATTGTTTCGTCCTACTAATTTTGGCGGTTCTTGAACTCACCATAGTGTGGACTGTGACGCAACAGTTTGTGAAGTGAAGTGAAGTGAATGATATTTATATAGCGCATTTTCTCTAGTGACTCAAAGCGCTTTACATAGTGACACCCAATATCAAAGTTACATTTAAACCAGTGTGGGTGTCACTGGGAGCAGGTGGGTAAAGTGTCTTGCCCAAGGACACAACGGCAGTGACTAAGTTGGCGGAAGCGGGAATCGAACCTGCAACCCTCAAGTTGCTGGCACAGCCGCTCTACCAACCGAGCTATACCGCCACACGTAAAATCTTCCACTCCTTCGTTGTGTCATTTTGTCCACCAAACGTTTCATGCTGTACTTGATTGCACAAAAGGTGCGCTTTGTTGATGTTAATGACTTGTTTGAGTGCTAATCAGGCTATTTAAAGTTAATGTTAAAGTACCAATTATTGTCACATACACAGTAGGTGTGGCAAAATGATTTTCTGAATTTGACCCATCAAGGCTAGCTTATGTGTGCATATTGCATCATTTTGCCTCATTTGTAGGCATATTTGAGCTCATTTAATTTCCTTCACTTTTATCCTCTGTGTATATAATTTAGTTTTGTATGTATCATGACACATTATCTGTATGTAACATTGCCTGCATTTCTGATAGTTGTTTGTGTGCCATGTTGTTCCAGACCACAGCAAACATTATCCAGTTTGCCAAAGATTGTAATAACTCCATTAGAAAAAGACAGCCTGCTGTTTCCTTTAACTTGGACACACACATCTTTATTATTGGCCATTAAAAGCTAGTCATTTCCAGGAATTATCTCACCTTCTGAGTAGCCTCTGATTTACTAATGGTTTCTAATGTTGTAAAAATGTGTAGAATATGTAATACATTTCAACATTTCTGTCAACAAAGATTTGCTTCTGCCTGAGACACATCATTTTGATAGTAGTTGATGTGTTGCCTTCATTATAAGACTTACATAAGGCTTTTAATTTTTTGCGGCTCCAGACAGATTTGTTTTTTGTATTTTCTTTCACTATGCTTTTTGTAACCAACTGGACCAAACTCACATGCATTACAGACATCCATCCATCCATTTTCTACCGCTTATTCCCTTTCGGGGTCGCGGGGGGCGCTGGCGCCTATCTCAGCTACAATCGGGCGGAAGGCAGGGTACACCATGGACAAGTCGCCACCTCATCGCAGGGCCAACACAGATAGACAGACAACATTCATACTCACATTCACACACTAGGGCCAATTTAGTGTTGCCAATCAACCTATCCCCAGGTGCATGTCTTTGGAAGTGGGAGGAAGCCGTAGTACCCGGAGCGCCCCTTGGTTTATTTTTGTCAGTTAGCTCCAGTGTTTTTGTTCATAGTCTGTTTTTGTTAAATAATTTAAACTTACCGTTGCTGTGTTCATGCCGACGCATCCATGAAGGGACCAATTTGGTATCACTATGCCAACCAGTCGTAACACAAAACCTCCTATTGTATACATGTATCTCACTTTTTTTGTAAGGGGCGCCAGAATTTGGCAGACCCCATCAGCGATACTGTTCTGTCTCCCTGTAATGTTTGTCTGAATGGGATTGTGCTGAAAATTTAAATTTCCCCTCGGGGATTAATAAAGTATTTCTGATTTCTGATTCTGATTACAAGAAAAACTAAGAATCAAAAGAAGAAAGTAAATTTGCAGTTCTGGTAATACTTTTTTTTTTTTTTTAACTCACTTTAAAGCGTCCATTGCAATAAATTGTGCAAAAGAGGCGATGGCATCGTCTAGCGCAGGGGTAGGGAACCTATGACTCTCAGGACAGGTGTGGCTCTTTTGATGACTGCTCTCAGATAAATCTTAGCTGACATTGCTTAACACAAGAGATGTCCGATAATGGCTGTGGAGAGGCTGAGCCGTCGGTCCGACAGAGAGGCAGGGCACGCTGGATCCCGGCCCTAAATGGCGGCGAGGAGGCGGGGATGGCGAGCGAGCGGCGAGGCGGGGCGTGCCGGGAGCGACGCCACAAATGAGATCAGGTGTGTGGATCGCGCACCTGTACACGATTAATGTATCACCTCTCGCTCTCTTCCTGTTTGCACGCGCTGCTGCTTGTGTTGTCTCTCCCTCTCGTTCCTTCGTTGTTCGGGTTGCTCTCGCTCCGCACCATCACCAGCCCCGTTCTCTCCTCCTTCTTCCCTTTTATATAGCGAGAGGAGATACATTAATCGTGTACAGGTGCGCGATCCACACACCTGATCTCATTTGTGGCGTCGCTCCCGGCACGCCCCGCCTCGCCATCCCCGCCTCCAGCGTGCCCTGCCTCTCTGTCGGACCGTCGGCTACGCCTCTCCAAAACGGCTTTTTTCTGATACCCCGATATTGTTCAACTCTTAATTACAGATTTCGATATCAACCGATACCAATATATACAGTCGTGGAATTAACACACTATTATGCCTAATTTTGTTTTGATGCCCTGCTGGATGCATTAAACAATGTAAAAAGGTTTTCCCCCCAAAAAATTAACTCAAATTATGGAAAAAAATGCCAACATGGCACTGCCATATTTATTATTATAGTCACAAACTGCATTATTTTTTTCAACATGCCTCAAAAGAGAAGCTTGGAATTTAGGACATGCTCTCCGAGATAATCCTGATACCCACTACAACTATGGGAAACACTATACTTTCACTTTCACAAAGTGCATTCTTTTTACTTTTTTGAAACATGCCTTAAAACAACAGCTACAAAAACAATGAAGGCACATAGCTTCTGTCCATAGTATATTAGAGTAATAAAGTAAACAATAACATAGTCCCCCTTTAGTGCAAGGCTGCCTTGTATACTGTATAACAGGAAATTATAAACTGGGCTCAATCTGCCATGCTCTAATGTATTTGTATGAGTAACACAAATGTGCTGCAAGCTAGTGGTGAGTGCTTGAAGTGGCCTAGCAGTCAGCCAGAGCTTCTGAAATGCTGCGTTGAGACAGGGTACCTTCGTTCATTGCAAGCTGCAAAGTGTGGGTCATGCAAGGCAGACTAGCCACATCAAACTCCATCGTAGCTTTTGACCTATTGCGTGCGTTGACCCTGACCACAACGAGGGGTTTCGGCTTGGGGTGGTTTTTGTTGTATTTTTGTTTTTTCTCGGCCGAGTCTTTTAGTGACAACTGTGTGGTATTACTTTTTTTCGGTGTTTGCTTTTCATCCATCTTCTGCTTGTGTTCATCGTGTATCTCCTTATTGCTATTCTGAATGTTCCTGGGTCGGGTTTGGTTTGCATTGTTATGGTGTTGTTTTGTTGGATTGATTAATAAAAAAAACAAAATACAAAAAATAAAAATAAAAAGTATCTCCTTATGATTCTTGAAGAGGTGGGAGATCTAATTGCTCGTATTAAAGGGAGGACGTCTTGCTTCCTCCTCGCATAACCACATTTTTTGCAGTCATTGCAAATTGCCAGGCGGCATAGCTCGGTTGGTAGAGTGGCCGTGCCAGCAACTTGAGGGTTGCAGGTTCGATTCCCGCTTGTGCATCCTGGTTACTGCCGTTGTGTCCTTGGGCAAGACACTTTACCCACCTGCTCCCAGTGCCACCCACACTGGTTTAAATGTAACTTAGATATTGGGTTTCACTATGTAAAGCGCTTTGAGTCACTTGAGAAAAGCGCTATATAAATATAATTCACTTCACTTCACTTGTAATGCTCCGCTCGCAGCGGTTTGATGAGGTCATCAAGCGTCGCCAGTAAACCTCTCATGCTGCAGTCGTCAACTCCTGTGTTGTGTGTGAGAGAGGGGATGGGGGAAGGGCTGTTGACTGGAAGACACAACTGTTCTGTACTTCTCTCTACGTCTGTGTACCGCTACGTACAGCAGCGTTTTTAAAAGTCCTACATTTTACTTTTTGAAACCGATACCACTAACTTACCATATTACATTTTAAAGCATTTATCGTCCGATAATATCGGCAGTCCGATATTATCGGACATCTCTACTTAACACGATAAGTAATGATTAATTCCGCTGTTAATCACAGTGTTAAAATATAACACACTCTCATGCATTTAAATCCATCTATCCGTTTTCTACCGCACCTGTTCAAGAAGTCGCATTAAAGTATTTTATTTATTATTGGTTAAAAAAATAAGAGACTTGTTGGTGTTACTTAAAATGCACGTATTTAGTTGTATTCAGCTGTTTAAAAATATATTATATGGCTCTCAAGGAAATACATTTTAAAATATTTGGCTTTCATGGCTCTCTCAGCCAAAAAGCAACTTTTAGGACAGCCAATAGCTACTTTCCTTGCTGAGGAGTTGGCGACACAGTAAGTTTTAAGCGCTTTCTCAAAGTAAACCTTGGTTACATATTTCAAAGTGTAATATTCAACCCATCGTATTAATGGGTTATACTTGTATAGCGCTTTTCTACATTTTTTAAAGGGGAACATTATCATCAGACCTATGTAAGCGTCAATATATACCTTGATGGTGCAGAAAAAGGACCATATATTTTTTTAACCAATTTCTGAACTCTAAATGGGTGAATTTTGGCGAATGAAACGCCTTTCTGTTTATCGCTCATGTGGCGATGACGTCAGAACGTGACTTCTCCGAGGTAATACAGCCCCCATTTTCATTTTCAACACATTGCAAACATTGGGTCTCAGCTCTGTTATTTTCCGTTTTTTCGACTATTTTTTGGAACCTTGGAGACATCATGCCTCGTCGGTGTGTTGTCGGAGGGTGTAACAACACTAACAGGGAGGGATTCAAGCTGCACCACTGGCCCAAAGATGTGAAAGTGTCTGCCGCCAGACCCCCATTGCATGTGCCAGAGTGTCTCCACATTTTACCGGCGATGACAGACATGACACAGAGATGTATGGATAACCTGCAGATGCATTTGCAACGATAAAGTCAACGAAATCACAAAGGTGAGTTTTGTTGATGTTGACTTATGTGCTAATCAGACATATTTGGTCGCGCCGTGACTGCCAGCTAATCGATGCTAACATGCTACGCTAATCAACGCTATCATGCTATTTACCGGCGGTGCTAAAGCAGACATGGCACAGAGATGTATGGATAACCTGCAGATGCATTTGCAACGATAAAGTCAACGAAATCACAAAGGTGAGTTTTGTTGATGTTGACCTCTGTGCTAATCAGACATATTTGGTCGCGCCGTGACTGCCAGCTAATCGATGCTAACATGCTACGCTAATCAACGCTAGCATGCTATTTACCGGCAGTGCTAAAGCAGACATGGCACAGAGATGTATGGATAACCTGCAGATGCATTTCCAACGATAAAGTCAATGAAATCACAAAGGTGAGTTTTGTTGATGTTGACTGCCATTTAATCGATGCTAACGTGCTATGCTAATCGATGCTAACATGCTATTTACCGGCGGTGCTAAAGCAGACATGGCACAGAGATGTATGGATAACCTGCAGATGCATTTGCAACTATATTACGTTTCCTTCCACCCACATTTAATGCGAAAAAAACACTTACCAATCGAAGGATTTAAGTTGCTCCACTGTCACGGGATGCGAAAGTCCTGATCGTTTGGTCCGCACATTTTACCGGCGATGCTAACGCAGCTATTCAGCCATGCTATGGCCGGATAGCATCAATAGCTATTCGCTCAATAGCTTCAGTTTCTTCTTCAATACTTTCATATTCCAACCATCCGTTTCAATACATCCGTAATCTGTTGAATCACTTAAGCCGCTGAAATCCGAGTCTGAATCTGAGCTAATATCGCTATATCTTGCTGTGCTATTCGCCATTGTTTGTTTACATTGACAGCACTGTATGACATCACAGGGAAATGGATAGTCGCATCACAAATAGCGAAAATCAAGCACTTTAAAGCTTTTTTTAGGGATATTCCGGGACCGGTAAAATTTTGAAAAAAACTTCAAAAAATACAACAAGCCACTGGGAACTGATTTTTATTGTTTTTAACCCTTTTGAAATTGTGATAATGTTCCCCTTTAAGGAATTCAAAGCTCTTTGACACTATTTCCAAATTCACCCATTCACACACACATTCACAGTCTGATGGCGGGTACCGGGCTGAAATAATTGGAGCCTTAAATAGGTCCATAATTCATAACATTGATTTTCATTCATTCATTATTGTTCTTCAAACAATGACAGTTTAAAAAAAACAAAACATGGCGTCTTTGTGTTTGTTATAAGTGTCAACATTTCTGTTTGCGCTTTTTTTTCCAAATTCTTATGTTCTTTTCAGTAATAGTATTTTTAGAATGAAACATTATCTGCCGACGCCCCTGGCTTACGGTCACTATTGCTGCTGGTAGAACAAGTTAATGTGAATGAAGGCCAAGATCAATGCTAAGAGGTCACTGCCAAGTTGTGAGATTTCACTGTTTGCTGGTGATGTCATGGCCACACAGAGCAGCCGGCAGAATGAACTAAATGCGGCAGCAAGGTCACCAAACACCCTTAAAAAATTTCTCACGGCAGAGAGAAAACAGGAAGTGACAGGGAAGACCGATGAGAGGATATTTTTACCGGGTCTTACAAATTAGGGAATGTATGCATCATGTGTGGGTATCCTGAAACACAGGAAATATAGTAAACATAGCTCACATATCATAAATAGTATACTTTTGTAGTGATCACCACAGTGGCGGATACTCCGGGCAACAGGTGAATACTTTAATCTAGAGTAGAACACACTTAAGCATATACACATTTATATATATATATACATGATGTATAATATATATAGTCGTGGACAAAAGTTGTCATACACTTGTAAAGAACTCAATGTCCTGGCTTTCTTGAGTCTCCAATAATTTCTACAAGTCTTAAGTTTTAGTGATAGAGTGATTGGAGCACATACTTGGTGGTCATCAAAAAATATTCAAGAAGTTTGGTTCTTTTATGAATGTATTATGGGTCTACTGAAAATGTGACTTCTGGCAAGCTTCTGGTTGAATATTTGACCACTCCTCTTGACAAAATTGGTGCCGTTCAGCTAAATGTGTTGGTTTTCTGACATGGACTTGTTTCTTCAGCATTGTCCACACATTTAGCACATAGGGACGGCGTGGCGCAGTGGGAGAGTGGCCGTGCGCAACCCGAGGGTCCCTGGTTCAAATCACACCTAGAACCAACCTTGTCACGTCCGTTGTGTCCTGAGCAAGACACTTCACCCTTGCTCCTAATGGGTGCTGGTTGGCGCCTTGCATGGCAGCTCCCTCCATCAGTGTGTGAATGTGTGTGTGAATGGGTAAATGTGGAAGTAGTGTCAAAGCGCTTTGAGTACCTTGAAGGTAGAAAAGCGCTATACAAGTACAACCCATTTATCATTTAATATTTACGTCAGGACTTTGGGAAGGCCATTCTAAAACTTTAATTCTAGCCTGATTTAGCCATTCCTTTACCACTTTTGATGTGTGTTTGGAGTCATTGTCCGGTTAGAACACCCAACTGCGCCCAAGACCCAACCTCCAGGCTGATGATTTTAGGTTGTCCTGAACAATTAAGAGGCAATCCTCCTTTTTCATTGTCCCATTTACTCTCTGTAAAGCACCAGTTCTATTGGCAGCAAAACAGGCCCAGAGCATAATACTACCATCATGTTTGACGGTAGGTATGATGTTCATGGGATTAAAGGCCTCACCTTTTCTCCTCCAAACATATTGCTGGGTATTGTGGCGAAACCGCTCAATTTTTGTTTCATCTGACATCACATGGACAAAGTGAAGACCTTCTGGAGGACAGTTCTGTGGTCAGATGAAACAAAAATTGAGCTGTTTAGGCACAATACCCAGTAAAATGTTTGGAGGAGAAAAGGTGAGGCCTTTAATCCCAGGAACACAACTCCTACCGTCAAACATGGTGGTGGTAGTATTATGCTCTGGGCCTGTTTTGCTGCCAATCGAGCTGGTGCGTTACAGAGAGTAATTGAGACAATGAAAAAGGAGGATTACCTCCAAATTCTTCAGGATAGCCTAAAATCATCAGCCCAAAGGTTGGGTCTTGGGGGCAGTTGTGTCAGGTGCTATTTGTGACGAACCTAAAGATGCAGAGATGGTGGCAGGCATTGAGCAAGAAAACAATTTAATGTCCGAAAATATAAGGCAAAACAAAACCAGAAAAACAGGAGACAGGTAGCAGGAACAAGAATCGAACCAAGGAACAGCTCAGAAGCGACGAGGAACCAGGGAGAACTGGAGACAGAAAGCAATCCACGGCATAAGACAACTACAAGTCATAATGACAACAATACAGCTCTGACTGGAGGACAAAGCAGGTTTGAATAGGAGCGGGCTGATTGAGACCAGGTGTGGCCAGGTGCCAATCAGCCGCAGCTGAGGGGAAACCTCGTTTAGGGAGAAAAGCAGGAAATTACCAAAATAAAAGCGCTGACAGGAAACAAAGACATACATAGAGGAAAAACTAAAACAAAACAAAACAAAACAAAACTGTCAGGGACAAGCCTGACAGTAGCTCCACTTCCCATAACGGATACCAGACGTTCTAGAAAACCACCCCCCGCCCCCCAAAAAAACAGTCCAAAGTCAAGGAGGGTGGAGGGAGGAGGGAGGACAAGGCGGTGAGCCGCTAGGCCAGGTGTCCCCGTAACCAGCAGGGAAGGGTCAGGTGGCGACGGCGAGTTGAACACCGCTGCAATTGGCGAGGCATGTCGGCCATGGAACGCCCACATCTAGGGCCGACAAGAGGATTGTGTCGCCCTCTGCTGGCCCACCGGACAGGATGGTGGCGACCTCTGCTGACCCACCGGAGAGGATGGTGGTTGCCACCCCTGCTGGTCCACCGGAGAGGATGGTGGTGGCGACCCCTACTGGTCCACCGGAGAGGATGGTGGTGGCGACCCCTGCTGGTCCACCGGAGAGGATGGTGGTGGCGACCCCTACTGGTCCACCGGAGAGGATGGTGGTGGCGACCCCTGCTGGTCCACCGGAGAGGACGGTGGCGCCCCCCGCTGCAGGCCCACCAGAGAAGATGAAGGCGCCCCCTGCTGCTGGCCCACCGGAATACGTGATGGTGTCTGCTGGCCCAGCGAGTGCGTAGTGGTATCTGCTGGCCCAGCGGAGTGCGGAGTGGCATCTGCTGGCCCACCGGAGATGAAGGCGCCGTAGGTTGCAGACCCACCGGAGGTGATGGTGGTGTCTGCCGGCCCACCGGAGATGATGGACAAAGGCGAGAAGTAGCTGTGCCTCCCCAGCTGCACAGCTACTCCTAGCCCCCCCCCTCAAGGGACGGATCCCAGACGCCCCCCGAGAAGCCAACATAGGACAGGGATGGGCGGGAGGGATTACAAAATGAGGCAAAGTCTTTACTCGATGTGGCCATCAATTTTAAAGCTAAGTTAAGCCTCTCCGCCATAGACATCTCTGCAGGGATCGAATTTGGCTGGATTATTCTGTCAGGTGCTATTTGTGACGAACCTAAAGATGCAGAGATGGTGGCAGGCATTGAGCAAGAAAACATAATTTAATGTCCAAAAATATGAGGCAAAACACAAACCAGAAAAACAGGAGACAAGTAGCAGGAACAAGAATCGAACCAAGGAACAGCTCACAAGCGACGAGGAACCAGGGAGAACTGGAGACAGAAAGCAGTCCACGGCATTGGACAACGACAAGTCATAATGACAGTAATCCAGCTCTGACTGGAGGACAAAGCAGGTTTAAATAGGAGCGGGCTGATTGACACAGGTGTGGCCAGGTGCCAATCAGCCGCATCTGAGGGGAAACAGCGCTCAGGGAGAAACGCAGGAAATGACCAAAATAAAAGCGTTGATAGGAGACAAAGAAATACACAGAGGAAAAACTAAAAAAAAAACAACTTGTCAGGGACAAGCCTGACAAGTTGGGTGTTCCAACCGGACAATGACCCCAAACACATGTCAAAAGTGGTAAAGGAATGGCTAAATCTGGCTAGAATTAAAGTTTTAGAACGGCTTCCCAAAGTCCTGACTTAAACATGTGGACAATGCTGAAGAACCTACTCAGTGGCCTAGTGGTTAGAGTGTCTGCCCTGAGATTGGTAGGTTGTGAGTTCAAACCCCGGCTGAGTCATACCAAAGACTATAAACATTGGACCCATTACCTCCCAGCTTGGCACTCAGCATCAAGGGTTGGAATTGGGGGTTAAATCACCAAAAATGATTCCAAAGCGCGGCCACCGCTGCTGCTCATTGCTCCCCTCACGTACCAGGGGGTGTATAAGGAGATGTGTATCATTTGTTTCAATCATTGGTACTTGACCCAAGTGTGTGAATGTGAGTGTGAATGTTGTCTGCCTATCTGTGTTGGCCCTGCGATGAGGTGGCGACTTGTCCAGGGTGTACCCTGCCTTCCGCCCGATTGTAGCTGAGACAGGCGCCAGCGCCCCCCGCGACCCCAAAAGGGAATACGCGGTAGAAAAATGGATGGATGGACAATGCCGAAGAAACAAGTCCATGTCACAAAACCAACAAAGTTAGCTGAACTGCACCATTTTTGTCAAGAGAAGTGGTCAAAAATTCAACCAGAAGCTTGTGGATGGCTACCAAAAGCACCTAATTGCAGTGAAACTTCCCCAGGGACATGTGGGCCCTTAGTGGAAAAAAAAAACTTGATTTAAATAATGATTTCACTGTATTTATGGAAGCTCGAGTATGTATGCCAGGGGCTTGACTCAAACCCTAAAATAGAGCAACAACTGCAAGGATTACAAGACGATGAACAAATGATAAATGTTACATGATACTGCAAACAAATGTGAGTACAACCTGAACATGTGACCTGTGGAGATGATAATATTTATCTTTCACTGATTCAATTTTATTTCCTCTTTCATAACTGTACTTTAAATCATTTTATGGCAGAGGTTCACGCCACCGTGCTACTATTAGGAATGTAATGGAAAAAGATTAACTACCATTTTCTTTAGGTCTAGGTTTACATTACATAACCTCAGAAAACCACACAATTGCAATTAGTCAATCCCTGCAGAGTTTTGCTCTTGAATGTTGTGAGGCAATATTTTAAGCTATTTTAAAGCAGTTGTCTTCTCGCTGTGTGCGACCGGATACAGGCAAATAGATGAGAGGTTATAACAAGTGCTAAACATTTTTAGACAAAACACCAGAAAATGTATGACAAGCTCACTTTAGTTCTACGTCAGGGTTCACCAACCTTTTTGAAACCAAGAGCTACTTCTTGGGTACTGATTAATGCGAAGGGCTACCAGTTTGATACACACCTAAATAAATTCCCAGAAATAGCCAATTTGCTCAATTTATCTTTAATAAAAAAATCAATATATATATTAAAAAAATGGGTATTTCTGTCTGTCATTCCGTCGTACATTTTTTTCCTTTTACGGAAGGTTTTTTGTAGAGAATAAATGATGAAAAAAATACTTAATTGAACGGTTTAAAAGAGGAGAAATCACAAAAAAAAATTCAAAATTCAACCGAAAAAATTGAGAGAAAAAGTAACTAATTCAAATCTTTTTGAAAAAATCAAAAAAATAACTGTAGTAATTTTTCCTGATTAAGATTAATTTTAGAATTTTGATGACATGTTTTAAATAGGTTAAAATCCAATCTGCACTTTATTAGAATATATAACCAATTGGACCAAGCTATATTTCTAATAAAGACAAATTATTTCTTCTAAATTTTCCAGAATTTTTTTAAAAAAGAAATTCAATAAGACTTTGAAATACGATTTAAATTTGATTCTAAAGATTTTCTAGATTTGCCAGAATAATTTTTAAAAATTTTAATCATAATAAGTTTGAAGAAATATTTCACAAGTATTCGTCGAAAAAACAGAAGCTAAAATGAAGAATCAAATTAAAATGTATTTATTATTCCTTACAATATAATAAAATAAAAATACTTGAACATTGATTTAAATTGTCAGGAAAGAAGAGGAAGGAATTTAAAAGGTAAAAAGGTATGTTTTTAAAAATCCTAAAATCATTTTTAAGGTTGTATTTTTCCTCTAAAATTGTCTTTCTGACAGTTATAAGAAGCAAAGTATAAAATATAATCAAATTTATTTAAACAAGTGAAGACCAAGTCTTTAAAATATTTTCTTGGATTTTCAAATTCTATTTGAGTTTTGTCTCTCTTAGAATTAAAAATGTCGAGCAAAGCGAGACCAGCTTGCCAGTAAATAAATAAAATTTAAAAAATAGAGGCAGCTCACTGGTAAGTGCTGCTATTTGAGCTATTTTTAGAACAGGCCAGCGGGCGACTCATCTGTTCCTTATGGGCTACCTGGTGCCCGCGGGCACCGCGTTGGTGACTCCTGTTCTACATACTTTGCCAGAAGTTCTTTCTTGAATGCAAGTGTGTTTCTCACCTTCTTTATCAAAGTGCTGACACAACTTTCTTTGACATCACGGTGGATTATTTTACACTCAATGAATAAAAAGCAGACATGGTCTGAGTGGGATTGTTTTGTCATGCAGGTAAACGGAATAGTTTATATGTACGCAAACATTTTGGCGGAGTCCCAGCATCTGAACTCCTCATTGTGCAGAGCCCCAAAGTATCTCAATGGGAGAGAAAGCCACGTTTTACGCGAGTCTGCCCTGAAGCTTTGCGGAGATATAACATTTAAAAAAAGGAGGAAAGCAGAGATTCCTAGATTTAGGTGCACCATTGATGTTAGTCCTCCTGCAGATTGAAAACCGAGAACATTGTGCCCCAAGGGGGAAGAAGTATTCCATGCTGGAACTAAAAGGAAGCGGGGTGTACTGAGTAAGCTGTGCAACTTATCTTGGAGAATTTTTCACTTGCTTGGGTTCTAGTTCATCCCAAAGGTGGCCAGAAGGTTTGCTGTGTGTCGAGAGCGTGGAGGAGACACC
Source organism: Nerophis ophidion (assembly GCF_033978795.1). Taxonomy (NCBI): domain Eukaryota; kingdom Metazoa; phylum Chordata; class Actinopteri; order Syngnathiformes; family Syngnathidae; genus Nerophis; species Nerophis ophidion. The sequence goes on from NC_084634.1 coordinate 28,282,007, forward strand.
TGGAGAGTCAATGATGGAGGATAAGGTTCAATCAATCAATCAATCAATCAATGATTATTTATATAGCCCTAAATCACTAGTGTCTCAAAGGGCTGCACAAACCACTACAACATCCTCGGTAGAGCCCACATAAGGGCAAGGAAAACTCACACCCAGTGGGACTTCGGTGACAATGATGACTATGAGAAACCTTGGAGAGGACCGCATATGTGGGCAACCCCCCCACCCCTAGGGGACCGAAAGCAATGGATGTCGAGCGGGTCTATCATGATACTGTGAAAGTTCAATCCATAGTGGATCCAACACAGCCGCGAGAGTCCAGTCCAAAGCGGATCCAACACAGCAGCGAGAGTCCCGTCCACACTGGAGCCAACAAGAAACCATCCCAAGCGGAGGCGGATCAGCAGCGCAGAGATGTCCCCAGTCGATACACAGGCGAGCGGTCCATCCTGGGTCCCGACTCTGGACGAGCGGTCCATCCTGGGTCCCGACTCTGGACAGCCAGTACATCATCCATGGCCATCGGACCGGACTCCTTCCACAAGGGAGAGTGGGACAGAGGAGAAAAAGAAAAGAAACTACAGATCAACTGGTCTAAAAAGGGAGGCTATTTAAAGGCTAGAGTATACAAATTAGTTTTAAGGTGAGACTTAAATGCTTCTACTGAGGTGGCATCTCGAACTGTTACCGGGAGGGCATTCCAGAGTACTGGAGCCCGAACGGAAAACGCTCTATAGCCCGCAGACATTTTTGGGGCTTTGGGAATCACTAATAAGCCGGAGTCCTTTGAACACAGATTTCTTGCCGGGACATATGGTACAATACAATCGACAAGATAGGCTGGAGCTAGACCGTGTAGTATTTTATACGTAAGTAGTAAAACCTTAAAGTCACATCTTAAGTGCACAGGAAGTCAGTGCAGGTGAGCCAGTACAGGCGTAATGTGATCAAACTTTCTTGTTCTTGTCAAAAGTCTAGCAGCCGCATTTTGTACCAACTGTAATCTTTTAATGCTAGACATGGGGAGACCCGAAAATAATACGTTACAGTAATCGAGGCGAGACGTCACAAACTCATGGATAATGATCGCAGCGTCTTTAGTGGACAAAATGGAGCGAATTTCAGCGATATTACGGAGATGATAGAAGGCCGTTTTAGTAACGCTTTTAATGTGTGACTCAAAGGAGAGAGTTGGGTCGGAAATAATACCCGGATTCTTTACAGAGTCGCCTTGTTTAATTGTTTGGTTGTCAAATGTTAAAGTTGTATTATTAAATAAAGGTCGGTGTCTAGCAGGACCGATAATCAGCATTTCCGTTTTTTTGGCGTTGAGTTGCAAAAAGTTAGCGGACATCCATTGTTTAATTTCATTAAGACACACCTCCAGCTGACTACAATCCGGCGTGTTGCTCAGCTTTAGGTTCATGCTTATTTTCCTATGTGTTTACTTTTAGGAGCAAGGCCATGTTGTAGGGAGTGCATACAGGCACATGGAGGGCATACGCACTACTGAGGAATTTCATGAGCGGCTTGAGGAAATGTAAAGATTGGTTATGAATTCTAATTTTGTTATGCATTTGACTGTGAGCAAATTATGCAAAGTAATGAATAAATACAGTGATTTATATGTATTATTTTTGGAACATTTTAACCCTACAACAGTGTTTTGTGACAATATGTCATGTTAGGTGTCACATTTCCTGTTGTTCCTTAGGTTTTTGTTTTTTTCCTGCTCAGCGCTCTTTTTTTTTTCCCAGAAGCCTTGGTGAATTCCCCTCCCCTCTCAGTTTCTGCCCGCTTGCCTCTAGTTTTTTTTCTTGTCTGTGAGAAACTCGCATGGCTGCGGTGGTTGTGACCCCAAGATGCAGGAAACAGGAGAACGATGTGCATGTACGAGTCTTTTAATATACTCACAAATAGGGAGAAGCAGTCGGGCATGTAAACTCAGTGGCCTTGTGGTTAGAGTGTTCGACCTGAGATCGGTAGGTTGTGGGTTCAAACCCCGACCGAGCCATACCAAAGGCTATAAAAATGGGACCCATTACCTCCCTGTTTGGCACTCAGCATCAAAGGTTGGAATTAGGGGTTAAATCAACAAAATGATTCCTGGGCGCGGCCACCGCTGCTGCTCACTGCTCTCCTCACCTCCCAGGGGGTGTACAAGGGGATGGGTCAAATGCAGAGGCCACATTTCACCACACATAGTGTGTGTGTGACAGTCATTGGAACTTCAACTTAACAAACGAGCCAGAGCACTGAGGTACAGGCGAGGCAGGCATAAATAGCCGCCTAATTGGCAACTGCAACCAGGTGTGTCAGGCTGAAAATCAGGGACAGGTGAGGGAAACGAGCGCTCAGGGAGACAAGCTGGAAATGGAACAAAATTAAGAGCGCCGACAGGAAACAAACACCAAACAGGGAGCCAGCACCAGAAGTGAAGTGACAGATCGTCACATTGTCTATACTTTTAAGAGCCTTTTTCGGCGCTGTCCTCCGGAATCTAAACATCTAAACATGGAATTGATAAGCTGGACTTTCGACTCTATTGTCAAAATCTTCTCGACGAGGAAAAGAGGTTCTGGGGAACCTGGCGAGGACGTAGAAGACATCTCTCTATTTGGAACTGGGATCGCAGGGCATCTGCTGATTGGGCTGGGCATTGCTTTGATGTTTTGTCAAATTTGGAAGACGAGGTAAGCTGTTCAAGGAGCCCAAAGGCTGCCCGTCGCAATGGAAGGCACGGGTCGGGCTGTGGGACCACAGACTGTGGCGAATTCTGAACAGAACCATGAGTTGGACAACATCCATACTTGCCAACCTTGAGACCTCCAAATTCAGTGAGGGTGTATATTGTAGCCTCCTGGAAAAGTTAGTGCTGCAAGGGGTTCTGGGTATGTGTTCTGTTCTGTTTATGTTGTGTTACGTTGCGGATGTTCTCCCAAAATGTTTGGTGTGGGTTCACAGTGTGGCGCATATTTGTAACAGTGTTAAAGTTGTTTATAAGGCCACCCTCAGTGTGATGTGTATGGCTGTTGATCAAGTATGCCTTGCATTCACTTGTTTGAGTATAAAAGCCACATTTATAATGGGACTGGGCCGGTGCGCTGTTCGTATGGAAGAAAAGCGGATGTGATGACAGGTTGTAGAGGACGCTAAAGGCAGTGCCTCTAAGGCACGCCGCCAATATTGTTGTCTGGGTGGAAATCGGGAGAAATTCGGGAGAATGGTTACCCCGGGAGATTTTCGGGAGGGCCACTGAAATTCTGGAGTCTTCCGGGAAAATCGGGAGGTTTGGCAAGTATGACAACATCCCTTAAAGGCTTATTTGTAATGCAAAGATTGATCAAGACTGGACGATTAGATCAGCCAAGCCATTGAAATGTCAGCTCGCTTGGAAAACAACAATCTTATCTACGATTCGACTCTCTCGAATGGCCTTGTCACTGCTCACAACAGACGAAGGCTGTTCTGAAAACATCCCCAGAGGATGTCATAGTGATAGCCGCTCTGACAGTCCTCCGACCCACACCTCCACCCCACAATTTTGCTATCGCCTGAGACCCCTTTTGGGCGAAGGACGGCTGAGCAGCGCTTTAGATAGCAGCAGCCTGCCACCGTGGCGCCTCCCCCGATGCAAGTCTTGTGGACTCTGTGTAACATGTTTTTGTGTCCTTATGGTTTTTTTCTTGGCCTCAGTCTGGACCCAACCTCCCTCATCCCCAAGAGCCCAGTCTGAGATCAACATTGTTTTACTAATCGGCAGCCCTGTCAGCGCTTCTGTCCCGTGTCCTTGTACAATACTTGTTTAATCTTCAACAACATTGTGCTGAAAACCTGAATTTCTCCCTGGGGATTAATAAAGTATGTAAGTATGTGTGTATGTATCTATCTTATTTTACATTTTTCCCCTCACCTGGGGTTGCCAATCAGGCTTCTATTTATGCCTGCCTCGCCCTCCAGTGAGTCCTCGAGGATTGTTTAGTTTGACTAATGGTAATGACTCTGTTAGCTGCGTGTTCATAATCTTTAAATACTTGTCTAACCCGTCTCCTGCATCTTGGGGTCACAATTGGGTCAAATGCAAAGGGTAATTTCACCACACCAGTGTGTGTGTGACTACCAGTGGTACTTTAACTTTAACTAACCATCCATTTTCTACCGCGTATTCCCTTTCGGGGTCGCGGGGGGCGCTGGCGCCCATCCCAGCTACAATCGGGCGGAAGGCAGGGTACACCCTGGACAAGTCGCCACCTCATCGCAGGGCCAACACAGATAGACAGACAACATTCACACTCACATTCACACACTAGGGCCAATTTAGTGTTTCTAATCAACCTATCCCCAGGTGCATGTCTTTGGAAGTGGGAGGAAGCCGGAGTACCCGGAGGGAACCCACGCATTCACGGGGAGAACATGCAAACTCCACACAGAAAGCTCCCGAGCCTGGATTTGAACCCAGGACTGCAGGAACTTCGTATTGTGAGGCAGACGCACTAACCCCTCTTCCACCGTGAGGCCTTTAACTAACTAAACTTTGTATTTTTTTTGTATTTTATTCCAGCACTTTGAGACACTTGTGATTTAGGGCTATATAAGTAAACTTTGATTGATTGATTGTGTGGAGAGACGCAGCCGACGGGCCGACAGCGGGCGGACAGAGGCGTTCTGGACCAGAATGGAGGCCAGGAGGCGGGGCATGCGGCGGCGAGTTAGAAGCGTGACGCACGCGGAGCGGCACAAGAACGGCAATCTGAGTCAGGTGCCTAAGACACACAATCTGCGCATCTGCTCTTAGATAAGAGAGGCGAAGGGGGCACAATGTGGGGAGAGAAAGGAGGAAACCACGGCAGCCCGAGCACGAGCCCGACAACCCATATCGACAACGGAGATCACGCCAAAATGAGTCCCTGCCACAGACGCAGCAGGCGAACACCGAAAGGTGCAGCGCGACCAGGAAGAGGAGCCGGCGCACTAGAAATGGGCGCGCCCGACTGGCCCGAAGAAAGGTCGTGTGAACCAATAAAAGTAAATCAAACCTGCTACGACGCGTCGTGTATCCAGTGTCACCGCAACCCACACGAGGACGGCTGGGAATTTGTCACAGATTGATTATTTCGAGCGCTTGCTAGTATTTTAGATCAGACACAACTTTGTATCAGCTTTGTGTTATAGGTGGCTAAGTGTATTACTTGTCACGGCCCAGACGCACACCAGAGCGCAATCTTCTGGGACCCGCTAAGAGCGCGCCTCCGGGCGTGCGCACGTCACTCAAGCCGCTGCGCTCCGTCTACAATCAACGCACCCGGAACTGATGAAAGAGACGACTACAAAAACCACCGCCACCAGTGATCCTTTGCCAGAACGTAAGAAACTGGCAGCAGGTGATGTTAAAGGGGAACATTATCACCAGACCTATGTAAGCGTCAATATATACCTTGATGTTGCAGAAAAAACACCATATATTTTTTTAACCGATTTCCAAACTCTAAATGGGTGAATTTTGGCGAATTAAACGCCTTTCTGTTTATCCCTCTCTGAGCAACGACTTCAGAACGTGACGTCAGATCGGTACTCAACGCCATTTTTCCCTACACATGACACGCATCGAGTCAAATCAGCTCTGTTATTTTTCGTTTTTTCTACTGTTTTCTGATACCTTGGAGACATCGTGCCTTGTCGGTGTGTTGTCGGAGGGTGTAACAACACGATCAGGGACGGATTCAAGTTGATTTACATAGAATGTGCATCAATTAGCACAGCATGCTAATTGATGCTAACATGCTATTTAGGCTAGCTGTGTGTACATATTGCAGCATTACGCCTCATTTGTAGCTATATTTACATCCAGCCTTTCCCTCCATCCACATTTAATGCCAAACAAACACTTAGCAAACGACAGATTTAAGTTGCTCCAGTGTCAAGAGATGCGAAAGTCCCTCGTCTGGTTTTTACCGGCGAAGCTACGACAGAGATGGCACAGAGATGACAAGAATGTGTGGCTATCCTGTGACACTCAAAGCAGATGCATTCCCAACGATAAACTCAAAGAAATCACAAAGGTGAGTTTTGTTGATGTTGACTTATGTGCTAATCAGACATATTTGGTCGCGCCGTGACTGCCAGCTAATCGATGCTAACATGCTACGCTAATCGACGCTATCATGCTATTTACCGGTGGTGGTAAAGCAGAAATGGCACAGAGATGTATGGATAACCTGCAGATGCATTTCCAACGATAAACTCAAAGAAATCACAAAGGTGAGTTTTGTTGATGTTATTGACTTATGTGCTAATCAGACATGTTTGGTTGCGGCATGACTGCCAGCTAATCGATGCTAACATGCTATTTAGGCTACCTGTATGTACATATGAAACTTTATTTACATCCAGCGTTTCCTTCCACCCACATTTCTGTTCTACATGGTAGTGTGCTGGGGGGGCAGTACATCTAAGAAGGACAGCTCCAGACTTGATAAACTGATCAGGCGGGCCGGTTCTACAATCGGAATGAAACTGGATTCACTGGTGAGGGTGGCAGAGAAGAGGACTGTGGACAAACTAGTGAGCATCCTGGATGATGCCAGTCACCTTCTGCATAGCGTTATCAGTAGCCAGAGGAGCCTGTTCAGTGCTAGACTGCTTCATCCCAAGTGCAGGACTAATAGACTCAAGAACTCCTTTGTCCCACACGCCATTAGACTCTACAACTCCTCTCTGGGACGGGGGACGGGGGGTATTAGGATGACAGGGGATGCAAAACATTAACAGTGCAATACGTTTTCATAACATGGTCACTACTGCCTACTTTGTCTTGTTATATTCTTATTTTACTGTTATATTGTTATTCCCATTGTTTTTATTCTTTTTGTAATATTTCTCTATTTTGTTTCCTTTTAAACCCCCACTATTTAGTTTTTACTTTTTTTTTAAATTGATCTCAACTCTGTACACTGCTGCTGGAATTTTAATTTTCCTGAAGGAACTCTCCTGAAGGAATCAATAAAGTACTATCTATCTATCTATCTATCTATCTATCTATCTATTTAATGCGAAACAAACACTTACCAATCAACGGATTTAAGTTGATCCAGTGTCAATGCGAAAGTCCTGATTGGTTGGTCTGCACATTTTACCGGCGATGCTAACGCAGACATGCATGGCCGAATAGCGTCAATAGCTACTCGCTCAATAACTTCAGTTTCTTCTTCAAATCCGTTTTCGCTATCTGCCTCCATACTCTAACCATCTGTTTCAATACATGCGTAATCTGTTGAATCGCTTAAGCCCCTGAAATCCGAGTCTGAATCCGATCTACTGTCGCTATATCTTGCTGTGCGATTCGCCATTGTTTGTATCGGAATCGCTATGTGACGTCACAGGGAAATGGACAGTGGCTTAAGCAAATAGCGAAAATCAAGCACTTTAAAGCTTTTTTTAGGGATATTCCGGGACGGGTATAATTTTGAAAAAAAACTTCGAAACTAAAATAAGCCACTGGGAACTGATTTTTATTGGTTTTAACCCTTCTGAAATTGTGATAATGTTCCCCTTTAAGGGCCAAGGACCTCCACCTCAAGGTACAGTCCTCTAAATTGGCACCCCGCTACGTGGGACTTGTATCCATGTATCCATTTTGGTATAAACTCAACTCGTCGTGTTTGGAGGAAGAAGAATACTGAGTTGCATCCCAAGAACACCACACCTACTGTGAAGCATGGGGGTGGAAAAATCATGCTTTGGGGCTGTTTTTCTGCTAAGGGGACAGGACGATTGATCCGTGTTAAGGAAAGAATGAATGGGGCCATGTATTGTGAGATTTTGAGCCAAAACCTCCTTCCATCAGTGAGAGCTTTGAATGGTTGACCAAATACTTATTTTCCACCATAATTAACATATACATTCTTTAAAATTCCTACAATTGGAATTCCTGGATTTTTTTTTTTCACATTCTGTCTCTCACAGTTGAAGTGTACCTATGATGAAAATTACAGACCTCTGTCATCATTTTAAGTGGGAGAACTTGCACAATCGCTGGCTGACTAAATACTTTTTTGCCCCACTGTATATATAGGATTAGATTTCCCTTTGTTTAAATAAAGACGCTCCAGGCTATACGTTTTCCCCGTCTCTGTGCCGTCTCCTTCTCCCTGGAACCTTCACATTACTATTAATTATTAGTTTGAAAATGTAATTTCTTTCTCTTTACATTCCGATTTTTGTTGTTGTCGCATTTTCACTGTTGTTAAATTCCTGCTACATACTGCAAATGTATGTAGCCGCAAATGTTTTATTACTATTGTATAGTAATAATATTTTTTGTTCATATTTATTGCTTCGATTAGATTTACATGATTTTTGAGCGGACTACTACCAAATTAGCATAGCATTAGTCATGTTTGGGTCTGATAAGGTAATGGAACATTTCTTTGACTTGGGTTCGAAGAAGTGCCGTCGGTTGGCGAATGTGAAGAAACTCTTTGGTGCTCGGCAGCGATCCAGGCGGCACGAGCACACAAACAAAATCCCTGTGGACAGGATATGTGGGACCGCCTAAGAGCTGAATGAATCCAGAATGTTTCTCCTCTAAATACGCCGACATCTGCTTCATCTCAAAAGGTGTGTCCTCCCAACCTTGGCCCGCTCCTCGTTATGCAATGCCGACACGGTATAGATTACATAACAATTACCTTCTTACCTCGCGTGACTGCCCCTCGGAACACTGTTGTTGATTGTGTGCGCACGTGTGCAGACTCTTTGTTTAAACCACGTCTTTGGCTTAGGTGCTGCACCTGACATTGGATCGTTCCAGATAACGGGACAAATCCATCTTTTACAAAGACGTGGCACATATCGGGATTGTGGCCATTGGCTGGGAGTTTGTGCAGACCCAAAGTCGAACAGAAGCACACATTTAGGAGGAACATAAGTCAGACAAGAAATGAAGTGGACTATATAAATTCAGTTATGCAAGTCGCTTAGGACAGTGGTTCTCAAATGGGGGTACGCGTACCCTTGTGGGTGCTTGAAGGTATGCTAAGGGGTACTTGTGATTTTTTTTAAATATTCTAAAAATAGCAACAATTCCAAAAATCATTTATACATATATTTATTGAATAATACTTCAACAAAATATGAATGTAAGTTCAAAAACTGTGAAAAGAAATGCAACAATGCAATATTCAGTGTTGACAGCTAGATTTTTTGTGGACATGTTCCATAAATATTGATGTTAAGGATTTATTTTTCTATGAAGAAATGTTTAGAATTAAATTCATGACTCTAGATCAGGGGCGCTCACACTTTTTCTGCAGGTGAGCTACTTTTCAATTGACCAAGTCGAGGAGATCTACCTCATTCCTATTTATAATTTATATTTATTTATTTATGAAAGAGACATTTTTGTTAACAAGTTAATGGTGTTTAATGATAACACAAGCATGTTTAACACACATAGATTCCTTTCTTTCATGAAGACAAGAATATAAGTTGGTGTATTTGATTCTGATGACTTGCATTGATTGGAATTAGACAGTGGTGCTGATAACGTCCGCATTTTCAAATGGTGGAAAAAAAAAGTCCTCCTTTCTGTCCAATACCACATGAAAGTGGTTGGATTTGGCATCTCATTTGTCCAACTTGCATACTCGTTTTTAAACACTTTGTTATGAGAGTAGCATATGTGTGTGGCCCTTTAATGTCTGGCAGCAGGTGACTGACGTCAGTGAGTGTGCGGGTGGGCAAGCAAGTGAGAAAGCGGTCGCTGAGGGCGGGGGAGAAATACATTGGCATCAAACTCCGTAGCTTGCTAGCTTGTGCACGCTAGCTTTCTGAGACTCTTATTTTGTTAGCACAGGCAGGATGAAACAGGTCTTTTATGGTGAAGACAGGAACTGTGCTGTCGGTCTTTAGAGTTTTGACAGTAGGTACGGAGTCTCTAGAAATAAAATGTGTTTCTCTGCGTCCGCCCTGTTAGTGATTTTTTTCTTAAATATGAGCTTGCAGCAGCCAGCGTCATCCAACAAGATCCTCGGGTGCTGAGAATGTCAAACAACTGACCAAAGTGAAGTCTTGGTATGATTGATGATTGCTCATTTTTATGTATATTTTTTAATGCCTGGCTTGAGATCGACTGACACACCCTCCGAGATCGACCAGTCGATCGCAATCGACGTAATGGGCACCCCTGGTGTAGATGGATCTCTATTACAATCCCCAAAGAGGGCACTTTAAGTTGATGATTACTTCCATGTGTAGAAATCTTTATTTATAATTGAATCACTTGTTTATTTTTAACAAGTTTTTATTTATTTTTATATCTTTTTTTTCCAAATAGTCCAAGAAAGATCACTACAAATGAGCAATATTTTGCACTGTTATACAATTTAATAAATCAGAAACTGATGACATAGTGCTGTATTTTACTTATTTATCTCTTTTTTTCAAACAAAAACGCTTTGCTCTGATTAGGGGGTACTTGAGTTAAAAAAAAAATTCACATGGGGTACATTACTGAAAAAAGGTTGAGAACCACTCGCTTAGGAAGACGTTCATATGTTTTTTATCGGTTTTCACAATCTGTTCAAACTGTCACATATTGTTGGTGACGAACCCCAAGATGCAGAGATGGTGGCAGGCATTGAATAGGAAAACATGATTTAATTTAACACTAAAACAAGAACAAACAAAAGGCGCGCACAAGGCGGATAACAAACTTAGCTATGAACAAAAACACTTACTGTAACATGAGGGAACTATGGCATGAACAGAGAGAACAGAAGTAGACACAGCTACAACCATAAGTAATAATGACATTGACAGCTAGTGGTGACAAATAATCCAGCACCGACCAGATGGGAAGGCAAGTTCAAATAGCAGCTAGCTGACTGACACCAGGTGTGGCCATGTGCCAATCAGCCACAGCTGAGGGGACACAGCACTCAGGGAGACAAACAGGAAACAGAACCAAAACAAGAGCGCTGACAGGAAATACTACACACAGAGGAAAAACTAAAACACAACCAAACTGTCAGGTGCAAGCCTGACACAAACACTACGTTTGCATGCACTAAATTACATTTGATTTCTCCAATAGTTCGTTTTTTTTATTTTTTATTTCACACCTACGTGTGAAGTCCAAGTGTCCATACAAACTCTCAAAAGCGACTACTGGTCACACTCTACTGGGTGGGGCGCTTATTTCATTTTAGCACGGATAACGGAAAGTCAGGTAGGGGGGTCGTTCTCCCGGAATGCAGAACGGACAACTCCGGATGAAAGCGTTCAGGTGGGAGATTATTTATTTCTCATAAATCCTAACTGTAGATACAAACAGACAGAAACAAAACAAAAGGGATGCGTGCCGATCGCACGGGAAGCTAAGGTAACTTACTTGGCACAGGAATCATAGAAGCTAAGAAAACCGCTTAGCGCAGGAATCATGAACTCGGAAACCAGAATGCCAACGTAACTGTTGCGAATGCAAACATGGAAGCTACGACGAGTGACCGGAAAAGGCAGGCTTAAATAGAGTCTCTGATGACCAACAGGTGAGCGTCCCGACCGCAAGAGGCAGGTGAAAATCATAAGTAACCATGGTGGAGGTGCACAAACAGGAAGTAAAGGAGTCCAAAACAAACAGAAAACTCAAAACATGATCCAGACCACAGATCATGACACGGAATTACTTTTCCGGTTGGCCTATGACGTCACACTAGGATTTGCGGATCCTTCACGTGATGTCCACTGTAATATTGGCACATAAGACAAATATTACGACTTTAATGGCTATGCTGATGTCAAATAGCAGACAGCATCAAGAAACTATCGTGGATTGCGTTATCAATCAATAAATCAATCAAACTTTGTTTATAAAGCGCTTTTCATACATGAAAGAAATGTAACGCAAAGTGCATTACAGAGTTAAAACAATACCCCGGTGACTAGAGATGTCCACTAATGGCTTTTTTACCGATATCCGATATTCCGATATTGTCCAACTCTTAATTACCGATACCGATATCAACCGATACCGATATATACAGTCGTGGAATTAACACATCAATATGCCTAATTTTATTGTGATGCCTCGCTGAATGCATTAAACAATGTAACAAGTTTTTCCAAAATAAATCAACTCAAGTTATAGAAAAAAAATGCCGACATGGCACTGCCATATTTATTATTAAAGTCACAAAGTGCATTATTTTTTTTTTAACAAGCCTCAAAACAGCAGCTTGGAATTTGGAACATGCTCTCCCTGAGAGAGATTATGAGGAGGTTGAGGTGGGGGGTAGGACGTAGCGGGGGATGTATATTGTAGAGTCCCGGAAGAGTTAGTGCTGCAAGGGGTTCTGGGTATTTGATCCGTTGTGTTTATGTTGTGTTACAGTGTGGATGTTCTACCGAAATGTGTTCGTCACTCTTGTTTGGTGTGGGTTCACAGTGTGGCGCATATTTGTAACAGTGTTAAAGTTGTTTATACGGCCACCCTCAGTGTGACCTGTATGGCTGATGAACAAGTATGCCTTGCATTAACTTGTGTGCGTGAAAAGTTGCGGATATCATGTGACTGGTCCAGTATGCAAAAGCAGTGCCTTTAAGGATGATTGGCGCTCTATACCTTTGCCTACATCTGTGTGCTCAGCGGCATTTTAAAGAGTCATACATTTTTACTTATTGAAACCGATAGAGATAATCATGAAACCGAAAAACGATAATTACCGATATTACATTTTTAAGCATTTATCGTCCGATAATATCAGCGGTCCGATATTATCGGACATCCCTATCGGTGACCCACATCCCCCATTATCACATACGCACGCACGGACACAGATACCAAAAACAAACACACACGCACACACAAATGATAGCATGGCTGAGTAGAGAGGAGACATGTGAGTAAACACTATCACAGGAGCCATCTGCACCGGGGGGTCATCAGACCATGGCCACCAGGACGCTGACAAAAAAGCGCCCCCTCAAGCACAGCCGATAACCCCAGAGACAGATGGCTCATCTGTTGAAAAATACAAATAATAAAAACTTGTAAAATAGTAAGAACCATGTGTAGAGATAAAAAAATAAATACAAGTAAGACATATGAAGATTATTAGAAAAATTAAACATTTATTTATATACATATGTATATATATATATATATATATATATATATATATATATATATATATGTATACATATATATATATATATATAGTAAATAAACAATAAATACATAGAACTAAATACAATCTTGCATAACTAATAGGATAAATAGTAAAATACAAATTACTTCAATGAAATAATTATTAAAGTTATAAACATCCATCCATCCATCCATCCATCAGCTTCCGCTTATCCGAGGTCGGGTCGCGGGGGCAACAGCCTAAGCAGGGAAACCCAGACTTCCCTCTCCCCAGCCACTTCGTCTAGCTCTTCCCGGGGGATCCCGAGGCGTTCCCAGGCCAGCCGGGAGACATAGTCTTCCCAACGTGTCCTGGGTCTTCCCCGTGGCCTCCTACCGGTTGGACGTGCCCTAAACACCTCCCTAGGGAGGCGTTCGGGTGGCATCCTGACCAGATGCCCGAACCACCTCATCTGGCTCCTCTCGATGTGAAGGAGCAGCGGCACCGATCCGCTTGTCGATCTCACGATCCACTCTTCCCTCACTCGTGAACAAGACTCCTAGGTACTTGAACTCCTCCACTTGGGGCAGGGTCTCCTCCCCAACCCGGAGATGGCATTACACCCTTTTCCGGGCGAGAACCATGGACTCGGACTTAGAGGTCCATCCATCCATCTTCTACCGCTTATTCCCTTTCGGAGTCGCGGGGGGCGCTGGCGCCTATCTCAGCTACAATCGGGCGGAAGGCGGGGTACACCCTGGACAAGTCGCCACCTCATCGCAGGGCCAACACAGATAGACAGACAACATTCACACTCACATTCACACACTAGGGACCATTTAGTGTTGGCAATCAACCTATCCCCAGGTGCATGTCTTTGGAAGTGGGAGGAAGCCGGAGTACCCGGAGGGAACCCACGCATTCACGGGGAGAACATGCAAACTCCACACAGAAAGATCCCGAGCCTGGATGTGCTGATTCTTATTCCGGTCGCTTCCAGTTGTTATAAACATGACACTACTAAAAATGTATCAGGACGGATGCAAAGAGAGGCGGCAGAGGAGTAAGGCGCAAGGAATTTTCAGAGGAAAATCACGGAAACAAAACTTTTTAATGTCTCAGGGTTTATTCAGAAGGCTCTGTGAATCGATAGAAGGAGTTTTAAATCCGAAGGAAAAGACCGTTCGTGCCCCGACTGATATCCAGAGGAAGGTTGTTCTGGACCATCTTGCCCGTTGTGCAGAAAGTTAATCAGTTTCGACTCGAATTTCACAAAATGCAGCGTGAAGAGGTTTGTGTTCTCTTTATTATGCACCTTTAATATACCTGCTTCATTCTCTTTCATCTCATTCCTATTTCCGAATTAATTTTATATTTTCTTAGCTAACTTGTTAAATAAATCAGTTTCTTTCTTTCTACCATCGATGCACTTCAAAAAGTTATGCTCTTTTCATTTGTGAAGCAAATAGACAGGCTCCTCTTTATTACTATTGTTGCTATGTTTTTATTGAATGTGAGTGTGAATGTTGTCTGTCTATCTGTGTTGGCCCTGCGATGAGGTGGCGACTTGTCCAGAGTGTACCCCGCCTTCCGCCCGATTGTAGCTGAGATAGGTGCCAGCGCCCCCCGCGACCCCGAAAGGGAATAAGCGGTAGAAGATGGATGGATGGTATCAGCTTCCGCACGTCGAAATTGGCGCATGCGCGACACAAATGGTCCTCTCTGACCCTTCCACATATTTGCTTTCCAATCGCATAATCCAAGTGTTAGTTCGACTTTTCAAAACCGAACACGATTGGATTAAAGTGTTTCCGTGGGTTGTAGGAGGCTAATTTAGAGCCGAACTATTTGAGATATCGGACAAATGTTTGTGCATGGACATGTACTGAAAGTTATGGTTGGGTTTGACTTCCTGGAGCCACGTTTAAGAGTCTGAAGAACATTTGCAGTAGAAGCAATCAGGCTAAGGCAGTGTTCAGCTGCGTCTTAACTTGTATACATTTGCTTCCGCACTGACGTTAATCACGGATAATCTGTGGATTTTGTGCTTCCTGCAGGCAGAACTTTACACTGGAAGTGGATTGTGGAGCGCTCGTGTTATGCAAAACTA
Organism: Nerophis ophidion; assembly: GCF_033978795.1. Lineage (NCBI taxonomy): Eukaryota > Metazoa > Chordata > Actinopteri > Syngnathiformes > Syngnathidae > Nerophis > Nerophis ophidion. The sequence goes on from NC_084634.1 coordinate 28,297,241, forward strand.
ATTTTCTCGCCTGGGTTTTGTGTATTTAGGATCCCATAACTGCCGTCGTGGAGATGTTTATGAAATGTTTTTTTTCATCGCCCCACCTGATAGTAAATATACAGAAGGATTTACTACAGTTAATCACGGAGATACTTCCAATAATTTATGGCGAGGGCGGGGACAATGAATTGGTAAGTTCAATAACCGATGTTAGCATGTAGCATCCTCATGACCTGTAATACTAGCACATTTCTATGAAGACACTGGCACATGCAGTTACAAAGTTAGAGTTCAGCATACATTGTTTTTGAGCTTAACTTGTGAGTTTCTGTTATGTCCCCACAGGAAAAAGAAAACATTTCGATAATAAATAGTGTGGTGTAATCTATTAAAAAGTACACCTCTGCACAACATTTTATCCTTAGAGATAGAAAGACAAACATATAAACTTACAACAAAGAATACATTTACTAAAACAGTGTTTGTAGTCTGTAACAGAACAGATTTATGTGTATCAATTTTTAGCGGCGGCAACGATGGCTAAGAAGAACGCGGAGTTGGAATATAATTACAACACTTTATGTACATATTTATATGCATATTTATATGATATTTTAATATTTATATAATATGTAACTACAAGCTCCATTCACAGACAGAGTCCCATTGCTTTTTATGAGCGGTCGAGCGAGTCAAAAGCTGAAAAAAAAATTGTTTTTTTTGTGGTGGCCGTAATTTTTTCGTGGCAGGCCGCCACAAATAAATGAATGTGTGGGAAACCCATCCATCCATCCATTTTCTACCGCTTATTCCCTTTTGGGGTTGCGGGGGGGTGGGGGGGGGGGGGTGGCGCTGGCGCCTATCTCAGCTACAATCGGGTGAAAGGCGAGGTACACCCTGGACAAGTCGCCACCTTATCGCAGGGCCAGGGAAAATCCCTTCTCTGCCTATTGTGTTGCTAGTGTTTTAGTGAGATTAAATAGTCCTTGAAAGTTGGAGGGGTGAGGCCACGGGTGTGTTGACGCCAGAGTCTTTTAGGGAAGTCACGGCAGCTGCAGCAGGACGGAAGCTCCGCTGATGTCTCCGGTAAGAGGCGACTTATTACCACAATTGTCACACCGAAAACTGCCGGTTGACATGTAGTCGAGATTCATGTTCGCTTGACCACTCTGATCCATAGTAAAGCTTCATCTTCGGGAATTTTAAACAAGGAAACACCGGCTGTGTTTTTGTGGCTAAAGGCTAAAAGCTTCCCACCTCCATCTTTCTACTTTGACTTCTCCATTATTAATTGAACAGATTGGAAAAGATTCAGTAACACAGATGTCCAGAATAATGTGCAATTATGCGATTAAAGCGGACTACTTATAGCTTGGATCGGGCTGGAAAATAATGTCCGCTACAACCGGTGACGTCAAACGCACGCGTCATCATAACGCAACGTTTTCAACACGACACTATGCGGGAAATTTAAAATTGCAATTTAATAAACTAAAAAGTCTGTATTGGCATGTGTTGCAATGTTAATATTTCATCATTGATATATAAACTATCAGACTGCGTGGTCGGTAGTAGTGGGTTTCAGTAGGCCTTTAAGTTGGGGTCCACGTAAATCAATTCATGGTAAACTAGCAATGTCACAACCTGACGACGGGGGCGCGGGGGACCGTTAATTTTCAGAGGCGGTATAGTACCAAATAGGATTCATTAGCATGGCGGTACTATACTAATACCGTCCATCCATCCATCCATCCATCCATCATCTTCCGCTTATCCGAGGTCGGGTCGCGGGGGCAACAGCCTAAGCAGGGAAACCCAGACTTCCCTCTCCCCAGCCACTTCGTCTAGCTCTTCCCGGGGGATCCCGAGGCGTTCCCAGGCCAGCCGGGAGACATAGTCTTCCCAACGTGTCCTGGGTCTTCCTCGTGGCCTCCTACCGGTTGGACGTGCCCTAAACACCTCCCTAGGGAGGCGTTCGGGTGGCATCCTGACCAGATGCCCGAACCACCTCATCTGGCTCCTCTCGATATGAAGGAGCAGCGGCTTTACTTTGAGTTCCTCCCGGATGGCAGAGCTTCTCACCCTATCTCTAAGGGAGAGCCCCGCCACACGGCGGAGGGAACTCATTTCGGCCGCTTGTACCCGTGATCTTATCCTTTCGGTCATGACCCAAAGCACATGACCATAGGTGAGGATGGGAACGTAGATCGACCGGTAAATTGAGAGTTTTGCCTTCCGGCTCAGCTCCTTCTTCACCACAACGGATCGGTACAACGTCCGCATTACTGAAGACGCCGCACCGATCCGCCTGTCGATCTCACGATCCACTCTTCCCTCACTCGTGAACAAGACTCCTAGGTATTTGAACTCCTCCACTTGGGGGAGGGTCTCCTCCCCAACTCGGAGATGGCATTCCACCCTTTTCCGGGCGAGAACCATGGACTCGGACTTGGAGGTGCTGATTCTCATTCCGGTCGCTTCACACTCGGCTGCGAACCGATCCAGCGAGAGCTGAAGATCCCGGTCAGATGAAGCCATCAGGACCACATCATCTGCAAAAAGCAGAGACCTAATCCTGCGGTTACCAAACCGGAACCCCTCAACGCCTTGACTGCGCCTAGAAATTCTGTCCATAAAAGTTATGAACAGAATCGGTGACAAAGGACAGCCTTGGCGGAGTCCAACCCTCACTGGAAATGTGTTCGACTAATACCGGTATATTGTAAAACCCTACTGCACACTTTTTTGATGGATTGGAACGTGTATGAGTAGTTTACACAGTACAGTACATAGTCCATACAATTGACCACTAAAGGTAACACCCGAATACGTTTTTCAATTCATGGTAACGGATAGGATGTGGATAAAATCACTTCCATTGCTCCAAGTGCCTGAACTTACAAACTACTCAGTGGCCTAGTGGTTAGAGTG
>NC_084634.1:28305153-28360153 GCF_033978795.1 Nerophis ophidion
GAGTGCCTTTAACGTCCTCTCTCACCTGAAACCTTCACCCCTTAATAGCCGCATGCTGTCCAGGCGTCTGCTTTTCCTCCATATAAACAGCGTGCCGGCCCAGTCACATAATAATGTAGCGTTGGACGGGTTTGACAATGGTCTTTACTCGAAGATGTCAAGAAATGCAGACACATTGTACAATCTTTTAACTGGTTTAATGATAACGTTGATTTCAAGCACACACCCACATACACGAACAGGTGAATTACAATGCATACTTGGTCCACAGCCATACGTGTCACACTGAGGGTGGCCTTATACAGAACTTTAACACTTACAAATATGCGCCACACTGTCAACCCACACCAAACAAGAATGACCAACACATTTCGGGAGAACATCCGCACCGTAACACAACAGAACAAATACCCGGAATCACTTGCAGCACTAACTCTTCCGGGACGCTACAATAACATGTACGGCTTTTGGAGTTCAGTGCACAACTGCAAGAAGGAGACGAAGCAGAAGAACAAAGAAGAGACATGGCGACAACGAGTAAGAAGAAGTACGTTTCCAAAATGATCGGAAAAAAATAATTTCATTTCATCCAGGACAGCTCGAAGGGCAAGGGGTATGCTGCCTGCACCTCAACCCCGCCCCCGCAACCATGCCCCCAACACCCCCCACCCCCAACTCCCGAATTCGGAGGTCTCAAGATTGGCAAGTATGGGGATGGGTCAAATGCAGAGGATAATTTCACCGCACCCAGTGTGTGTGTGTGTGTGTGTGTGACGATTGTTAAGACCTTCTACTTTTACCTTCAAGAAGACAAAAAACTATTCTCGTTCTAGGAGGCTAGTAATGCAGCTAACGCCAACAATACTTTACAGTGTAATAACCACGTTGTAGCAACATTGTTATTGTAAGGGCGAACACCGAGCAACTCTTTTTGTAGCGTAGTACACATCGGCATGCTACGGCGTTAGCCGTAAGAGGTAGCTACAGCAAGAAATGAGCTGCGTCAGAACGAATCGCTTTGGAGTTTGTAATGCATATCACTGCGACAGAACACCAGTTTGTACTGGCTGAAAAACATTATCATTTTGCATCATGTGTAAAGTATTATTTTATGTTGTTTTTTTTGCACACTGCTAGCTGGTACTGTAGTTGTAATAACACGCTTGACGTGTTACATGTATCATGAACAATATTAAAGTGTGACACACTCGAAGGACAGTTATCCGTTTGGTCCAGCTGGTCGTGCTTGCTTCTCAAACAGACCTGGGATAATTAAGGCCACATGCCAGCTTTTCAATCTGGCCCGATGGACATTCGCAAATTATTTTTTTAGATCTTTAATATGGAAACTGTAGCTGCCGTTATGATGTGCAGTGATGTTCTCAAATGACCGTAAGTGTTTGTGGTGGGCGTGGCCTGCGCACCTGCAGTGAAGCGGAGTGTGGCAGGACCGGCTTCGAGGTTGGCGACAGGTGATTGGATGACACAGCTGAAAGTGTTTGTCTAATCACCTGTCGCTCTGTAAAAGGCGGCAGTCGGGAGGCGGCGGGGACTAGAGACAGACATAAGAGAATTGCTGAAAAGCAGAAAAAGTTTCCCGAATGATAGACAATTGCTGAAAAGCAAAAAAAGTTTTATCGGAAAAATAAAACTTGTCGAACTTGGAAAGCTTGTCATGTCAGTCCTTGGTGGTCCTGAGAACCCGGAAGCAGTAGACTTTTACAATTTGGCGCCCAACTTGGCTGGACCACCGGAGGGTTGGGAGGACGACCCTCTGACGGTTCTCACGGGTGGGCTCGCCAAGGCGGCAGCGAGCAGCCGCCAACAGTGCCAAGTCCTGCACGGCAGTTGCCATTCATCGCATGGGGGAGAAAGAAGAACCCCATGCCTTCCTTGACATTTTCGTGGCCACGGCGAGAGCATGTGCATGGCCGGAGGAGGAGTGGGACGAGCAGACGGGGGAGGCGCAGCGCTCGGGGCTCAGCTTGCCGGCGGTGTCCAGAGTGCGCTTCGTGGACCTGAGGAAGGCGGTGCTGGACCGGACGGTAGGCACCGCCGAAGACTAACTGAGGTACCTTGGATCGACACCCGGTTAAGAAAAATGAAAAAAGTCCCTCTATGTGATGGAAGTCAGCAACAAAAAGCTGGATTTTTTCTAAGTGTCAAGATTTTTTCTAAGTGTCAAGGAGAGGGTCGCTTCCAGAAGGCCCACCCGCCTTGGATCGACACCCGGTTAAGAGTAGTATGTCGATCGAGAGGGGGTGTGACGTTCATATGTTGTCAATATTCACTGTTTTATCGTTCATAGAAAGACGGTCTGTTAAAACGTTTTTAAAATTCAATCAGACATTATTGTGAGGTTTTGTATTAGTGTTCCTAAAATATAGATATACCGGTCCTCAGACACATTTCTTTCTCTGAATTTAGCCCCCAGTCAAAATAATTGCCCAGACCTGGTTTAAGGGGTTAAAGGACTCAGCGTAGACATGGCCTTAGTTGGATATTCACATGGTCATAAACCATTGCATTTGTGTCCTTGATCTTTTCTGTTTGATCGACTTAAAGAAAACAGTGTTGAGTTCCAAATCGGAAATGAATGGTTTCATAGAAAGCGATCTTTAGGATTTGACAAATGAGTAGAAAGTTGTCAAACCATGAAAAGTCTGAACGTCACAATATTAGACCTCAGTGGAGTTGTTTTGTCTGCGCCCCACACATCATTGGCTCACTTGTAGACACACACCCATATGTTACCCATAGATTTTTGGCATACCTACATCTGCAGTAACAGGTCCCCAAGGATGGCAAACACTTTGCTACGGTCCATTTCGCAGCTGACCCCCTGTTCCAAATACCACCTCCTCCTCCCAGTCACAACAAGCCTTCTTCAATCAACTCAAATGAATTCTCCCCCCCGGACTCCTCAATGGACCATTTTCATGACACAAACCAGCTTTTGTCCACCAAAGACTCTTTTCAGGAAGAGCCCATCAAATTTCTGGCGTTTTTTTTTTGTTTTGTTTATACAAAGAAATTCTTTGAAGTGTTGCTGTTTCCACCGGAGCTGGACTTGGTTCAAGAAAACAAAAAAAAATCTGCTGCTGTTTTCCATATTATGTAAACGTAATAAATCAAACTATAATGCAACTGGACACATACTGGAGTACATCATTTCCTGTTCTGGTTATGTCACATTTGATGTACAAACGTAAGAAAAACAATTCAAATGGCCATAAACTAGGGTTGTATTACCTTTCTAGCATAGCGGCAGTAAAATTATTCACGTTTATAGACCAGCATTCATTGTTTGAATAAACATATTGCATTGAGACTGGCAGGAACTGTACGCAAATGGACTGACAAATGTTTAAGTGGTATGTGCCTGTAAATGAAGACATTTGTTCACATATTGTGTGTACGAGAATGGACAAGCAGATGTGTGGATATGTGAAACACGGGGTGTGAAACGTACAAACGAACAGGTTTTATCCGGCCCGAGGGATGAGTTTACTAAGTATAAAAATAAGCCAAAATTTTAGAATGAAAGAAACTGCTGTTCTAAAAGTGTCCACTAGATGTCGCAATAGCAATTTTTTGTATCTTTGTAAATGATGCTACATATGTAAAAAAAAAAAAAAAAATGAACCACATGTCTGTGCACCAGTCGAGGGAAACGAGCAAACTACATAAATAAAATTCTGTAATTTGATTTTGATTTTATGTTTGTATCTTGATAGATTGAAAATTAACAACCAATGAATTGACTGATGAACATTATCACACCATTTATTCAGAAAGTGTAAATAACGACAAAAAAAATTGAATACTATTAACCGCAACATATATGTGTAAAAATAAATAATAACAACATTATGATTTTTACATTTTCAGAATGTGTTTGTTTATTTTCAAACAAAGAAAACAATCTGAAGTTGTCTTTATTTTTAAGTTATCCCGACTTGGGAGTACAATTTTCTCAACGTGGCCTCCCATCTAAAATGAGTTTGACTTGCCTGGAGTGCATAATGCATACTTGCCAAACTTGAGACCTCCCAATTCAGGAGATGGGGGGGTTAAGGTGGGCGGGGTTGGGGGTAACAGGGTTTGGTGGTAGCGTGGGCTGTATATTGTAGCGACCCGGAAGACTTAGTGCTGCAAGTGGTTTTGGATATTTGTTCTGTTGTGTTTATGTTGTGTTACGGTGTTCTCCTGAAATGTGTTTGTCATTCTTGTTTGGTGTGGGATCACAGTGTGGCGCATATTTGTAACAGTGTGAAAGTTGTTAATGCGGCCACCTTCAGTGTGACCTGTATGGCTGTTGACCAAGTATGTCTTGCATTCGCTCATGTGTGTGTGCAAGCCGTACATAAAAGGTAAATATGTCGGCACGCTATTTGTATGTAGGAAAAGTGGGCGTGGCGACAGGTTGTAGAGGACGTTAAAAGCAGTGCCTTTAAGGCACACCCCTAATATAGTTGTCCGGGTACAAATCGGGAGAATGGTTTCCCCCGGATATTTTCGGGAAGGGCACTGAAATTTGGGAGTCTCCCGGGAAAATCGTGAGGGTTGGCAAGTATGACATAATGAATGGATCAAGTAGACAGGCAGTCGTTTACATTCTGTTCTCGGAAATCAGGTGCTAATGTTAGGGTACAAGATGATGATGTTCCTCTTTCACAGGATTTTCCTTATTTACCTGAGGAAATAAATAGATTTAGTTCTTTAGGAACCTTTCTGAGTTCCTGTCTGCTAAGTGGGACCTTTGAAAGGTACCCGCAACCTGTGCTGTCGAACGCTGACTGGTTTAACAGAGTTGGGGGTGTTCCTAAAACATATTTTTCAAACGCATGACCGCCATCAGAATATGCACGGTGACTTCTTTATTTCTTATTTCTCGTGTATGGTGAATATATTTTACTAGTTTGGCAAAGTAACCATATAAAAATCCCTCTTATTTACAACGGTGGTAATCGTGGACTTAGTTCTTCAGTATTTGCAAGCCGAACCAGCTATTGGCGTACGCCGCGCAACTAGTCCTTTTCAAGTCAAAAGCAAATTCCTCCTTCTTTTCAGGCTAGTTTTGTAGGCTTTTTTAGGCCCATATAGAGTATCAAAATGGACAAAACTTTGTGAATGGTGAGAAAAACCAAACGCGCTGAAGATCTGAAGAGTGGCGACCGACTGTCTAAACAGGATAAAACACAGTAGGGAGCTCCGCCTCTCCACATCTGGCTCGGTCGAAAAGGTCCTAAATCGAAAAGTTTGCAAACAGAGGGGTTTGTAAATCGAGATTCCACTGAATGGATAGACATTTACATTATGTGTGTATGTAACTAGACAGATATTTTTGTTGTCTGCATTGAAATAGAGAGAGATGTTTGCATTATGTTGTGTGTATGTGTGTGTGTGTGTGTGTGCGTGCGTGCGTGCGTGCGTGCGTGCGTGTTTGTTGTTGTATTTCGACCCTTCTTGAGACATCAACAAGGAAAAGTACCATCCATATGAGGACCGGTGAACAAGTTAGGACATAAATCACGGTCCCCATACGGAAAACCATTGCATTTAGAGAGCCAAATACCAGAGTCTGTGAACATTGCTCCAAAGTCAGAATATTTTGTTGATTCAATGTGCATACACAAGTAAACATTGACTGGTGCAAAGGCAGCAATTTATGATAAAAAAAGCAAAAGAAGGACTTCCTTGTCCCCCCCCCCCCCCCCCCTCCAAAAAAAAACCGCCAGGTGAGCAGCCGATCGACTACCACGGATCTAAGACTATAGCGGCAGCTGGGTTGCCCAAAGTGCGGCACAGGGGCCATTTGTGGTCCGTGACTCGTTTGTCATCGGCCTCGAGCACATTACAAAAAAACAAAAAATTTAGATCTCATTTGCAGCCCTGGTGGTGAAATCTATCAAAAGTAGGGTGGTCCCAAAGAGGTAGGCATTTTTGAGAGGTCTCAAGAAGGTAACAAATGTGTGTGTGTTCTTATATTTCTACCCTTCTTGAGACATCAAAAAGGTAAAGTACCTTCTATATGAGGACCGGTGAACAAGTTAGGACATAAATCATGGTCCCAATATGGAAAACCATTGCATCTAATAGAGAATGTCTCACTTGCACCCATGGTGGTGAAATCTGTCAAAATTAGGGTGGTCCCAAAAAGGAGGGTGTGGAGGTTTCCTGCGTCACAGTATCACACAGCTCAGGATACAGGTTTGACACAGTATTTAATACATCTATTACTTTACACAATTGTCCGTCTGTTCAGCTTCTCAGGTTTGACACAGTCTTTAGTACATCTTTTACTGTACACAATTGTCCGTCTGTCCAGCTTTTCAGCTGTCTCTTGTTCGTCTCTGTGGCTCTGTCCTGCGTCCTCCTGCGTCCTCATGTCTCCCCCCCTTCATGGTCTCCTGCACATACCCCGCCCGCAGGGGACGCGTGGAACACGCCCCTCTCCACAGAGGGATTTTTCAAATTGACTGTGTGTCGGTATCAAAAGTGCTTCCCCTCTGGTCAACATATGAAATAAGTGTTTGTAAACATTTGAAGTGCTCTCCCTCTAGCCAACATATATAATAACAAGTGTGTGTAAGAAATTGAAATGTGCCCCCTTTGGCCAATATTAATAAAAAAAATAAATAAATAATAAGGTATATGTATGTATATGTATATACCTACATTGTACTTATTTGTTTTGTCATTGCCTGAAATAAATTAATAAATTAATGAATGAAATAAATATAGAGACATACTGTAATATCTTGATGTAAAGAATGAAAGGGTGTAACCCGCCTTCCGCCCGAGCTGAGATAGGCTCCAGCACCCTCCGCGACCCCAAAAGGGGACAAGCGGTAGAAAATGGATGGATGGATGAAAAACAATTACAAACAAAACCTTTCAAAATAAAATAAAATAACGAAAAGCAGTCTTTTTCTCACAATGTGTCAACTTTTTTTCTTATAAAATTGGGAACAATTTCCCATATTCTTTCTGTTTCTGTAATATTGCAATATTTTCTCATAACATTACTTTTTTGTGTAAAATTATTCATTTTTAATACAAAATTGTGACATTTGTCTTATAAAATTCAAACTTTTGTCACAATATTGCCAATTGTTTTGTTGTACTTGTAAAATTGTGAAATTTTTGGAGTAAAATTATGACCTGTCATAATTTTTCCAAGTAATATTCCTATTATTATTATTATTATTATTATTATTATTATTATTACTATATCGCCAAAATCCTTAGTGTTCTTATAAAATTGAGACTTTTGCCGAGTAAAATTACAACTCTTCAAAAAAGGGCCAACATGTTAAGCTTTTCTTGTAAAATTGTGACTGTTATTAAGGAAAATTCCAGCTTTTATCATAATATTGCACAAATGTTCAGTTTTTCTTGTCAAATTTTGACTCTCTCGAGTAAAATTACGACTTTTATTATAACACTGCCAAAATTCCAAGTCTTTCTTGTGAAATTCCAACAAATTTTTCACGACAAGCTTGTTTTTATATTTGCATAGTATGTATATATTATTAATGTTGTTTATACAAATCTTTGTAAGTATAGAAAGGGTGGTCCTAAAAAGGAAGGCATTATTGGGAGGTCTCAAGTAAGTAACATTGCGTGTTTGTGTGTGCGTGTGCATGTGTGTCTGTGCGTGTGTGCGCACGTGCGTGTGTGTGTGTGTGTGTGTGTGTGAATGGACAAAAATATGTGACGTGACAAACAAACATTATATGAGTTAGTTACAGAAGCCAAGCAAATGATGGGTTGTGTTAAAGCTCAGACGCCAACAGATGCACTTCCCTTATGACACCTTAAGAGTCGTGCTGGCAGTTTGGGCGTTTTAGCTCGCTGGCTCGCACTCTCAACTCCAGCGGATTACATACGTGCCGTGATGACATGGACTCTAACATATAAAATGCTGCATATAGAATCATGTTTCCCTCAAAGTGGAAACCTCATCCCCAAGATGACCCTGTGTTCCCTCATAATTAAAAGTTTTGGTGAGCGGCCAGTTTAGTGGCTAGTCTTATGTAAGATAACCCCTGGGATCCTTGAAGCATGCTAGAAATGCATCACATGACCAGCAGGTACTTTGGGGGATTTGCCCTAGACCAGGGGTCTCAAACACGGGGCCCGCCGGCCAATTGCGGCCCGCAAGACGTGATTTTGCGACCCACACCCTAATATGAAAATTTAATGGTGTTGCGGCCCGCGAGTCTTATAAGAATGGCGCTTTACATTGTCATAATTGAACACTACTGATTTTTCCGGGAGTCACCCAATTTCCAGTTTCCCACCAGGGGTAAACGTTCTCCCGAATTTCACCCTATCAACAACATTAAAGGGGCATCGTGGAGGCACTGTCTTTAATGTCCTCTACAACCTTTACTAACAGCGTGCCAGGCCAGCCACATGTACTTGTCTTCTGTGGGCCCACTTAGTGACTGCCAGACATAGTTAATCAACAGCCACACAGGTCACACTGAGGATGGCCGTATAAACAACTTTAACACTGTTACAAATATGTGCCACTCTGAAGCCACACCAAACAAAAATGACAAGCACATTTTGGGAGAACATCCGCACCTTATCACAACATGTTCACTATAGACATCATTCAAATCCACTATTTATGGACTTAAAGCAACTTAAACTGAACGATGTGATCAACTTTAAAACTGCTCAAATTATGTTTAGGGCATCCCAAAACTCGCTACCATCCAATATACAGAACCTATTCCATGATAGAGATGATCACCATAGTTACAGTTTAAGAGGAAACAACACATTATATTTGCCTAAATTTAGAACCACTTTAAAATCAATGTGCATTTCAGTGCGTGGAGTCACTCTGTAGAACAACTTAGGGGATAAGTTAAAAACGTGTTCTAGCATGATTCAATTTAAAACACTGTTTAAAAAAGAGGTACTGAAGAAGTACGAGGAGGAAAGAGAGTGATGGTCAGAGAATGTTTGGGCCCGTGTGTGTGTGTGTGTGTGTGTGTGTGTGTGCAATTTGTCTCGTCTTGTCTTGTCTCATAGTATTGTTAGTGTACAGGAGTTTTTCTTGTTTTTGTTTATAAAGTATTGTTCTTGTATTATATTGTTTATGTTAAATGTGGAACGAGTGAGAGGGGTTGGGCTATTATAAGCTCTGCTTCATCCAACCCCTTTTTCGAGTCTCGCATAAATATCCTTGCCAAAATGTAAAAAAAAAAAAATTTGAATTTAGTTGTACTGTGCAGGTTTGAAATACATATTTAAATTCAATTCAAACATAAACACAACAGAAAAAATACCCAGAATCCATCCATCCATCTTCTTCCGCTTATCCGAGGTCGGGTCGCGGGGGCAACAACCTAAGCAGGGAAACCCAGACTTCCCTTTCCCCAGCCACTCCGTCTAGCTCTTCCCGGGGGATCCCGAAGCGTTCCCAGGCCAGCCGGGAGACATAGTCTTCCCAACGTGTCCTGGGTCTTCCCCGTGGCCTCCTACCGGTTGGACGTGCCCTAAACACCTCCCTAGGGAGGCGTTCGGTGGCATCCTGACCAGATGCCCGAACCACCTCATCTGGCTCCTCTCGATGTGGAGGAGCAGCGGCTTTACTTTGAGTTCCTCCCGGATGGCAGAGCTTCTCACCCTATCTCTAAGGGAGAGACCCGCCACACGGCGGAGGAAACTCATTTCGGCCGCTTGTACCCGTGATCTTATCCTTTCGGTCATGACCCAAAGCTCATGACCATAGGTGAGGATGGGAACGTAGATCGACCGGTAAATTGAGAGTTTTGCCTTCCGGCTCAGCTCCTTCTTCACCACAACGGATCGGTACAACGTCCGCATTACTGAAGACGCCGCGCCGATCCGCCTGCCGATCTCACGATCCACTCTTCCCTCACTCGTGAACAAGACTCCTAGGTACTTGAACTCTTCCACTTGGGGCAGTGTCTCCTCCTCAATCCGGAGATGGCATTCCACCCTTTTCCGGGCGAGAACCATGGACTCTGACTTGGAGGTGCTGATTCTCATTCCGGTCGCTTCACACTCGGCTGCAAACCGATCCAGTAAGAGCTGAAGATCCCGGTCAGATGAAGCCATCAGGACCACATCATTTGCAAAAAGCAGCCGTGACTGCGCCTAGAAATTCTGTCCATAAAAGTTATGAACAGAATCGGTGACAAAGGACAGCCTTGGCGGAGTCCAACTCTCACTGGAAATGTGTTCGACTTACTGCCGGCAATGCGGACCAAGATCTGGCACTGATCGTACAGGGAGCGGACCGCCACAATAAGACAGTCCGATACCCCATACTCTCTGAGCACTCCCCACAGGACTTCCTGAGGGAGACGGTCGAATGCCTTCTCATAGTCCACAAAGCACATGTAGACTGGTTGGGCAAACTCCCATGCACCCTCAAGAACCCTGCCGAGAGTATAAAGCTGGTCCACAGTTCCACGACCAGGACGAAAACCACACTGTTCCTCCTTAATCCGAGGTTCGACTATCCGGCGTAGCCTTCTCTCCAGTACACCTGAATAAACCTTACCGGGAAGGCTGAGGAGTGTGATCCCACCCCGGTCTGCCAATCCAGAGGTACCGCCCCCGATGTCCATGCGATGCTGCAGAGTCTTGTCAACCAAGACAGCCCCACAGCATCCAGAGCCTTAAGGAACTCCGGGCGGATCTCGTCCACCCCCGGGGCCTTGCCACCGAGGAGCTTTTTAACTACCTCAGCGACCTCAGCCCCAGAAATAGGAGAGTCCACCACAGATTCCCCAAGCACTGCTTCCTCATAGGAAGACGTGTTGGTGGGATTGAGGAGGTCTTCGAAGTATTCCTTCCACCTATCCACAACATCCGCAGTTGAGGTCAGCAGAACACAATCCGCACCATACACGGTGTTGATAGTGCACTGCTTCCCCCTCCTGAGGCGGCGAACGGTGGTCCAGAAATGCTTCGAAGCCGTCCGGAAGTCGTTTTCCATGGCTTCCCCGAACTCCTCCCATGTCCGAGTTTTTGCCTCAGCGACCGCTGAAGCCGCACACCGCTTGGCCTGTCGGTACCTGTCCAATGCCTCCGGAGTCCTATGAGCCAAAAGGACCCAATAGGACTCCTTCTTCAGCTTGACGGCATCCCTCACCGCTGGTGTCCACCAAGGGGTTTTAGGATTGCCGCCTCGACAGGCACCAACTACCTTGCGGCCACAGCTCCGATCAGCCACCTCGACAATAGAGGTGCGGAACATGGTCCACTCGGACTCAATGTCCAGCACCTCCCTTGTGACATGTTCGAAGTTCTTCCGGAGGTGAGAATTGAAACTTTCTCTGACAGGAGACTCTGCCAGACGTTCCCAGCAGACCCTCACAATGCGTTTGGGCCTGCCAGGTCTGTCCAGCATCCTCCCCCACCATCGCAGCCAACTCACCACCAGGTGGTGATCGGTAGAAAGCTCCGCCCCTCTTTTCACCCGAGTGTCCAAAACATAAGGCCGCAAATCCGATGACACAACTACAAAGTCGATCATGGAACTGCGGCCTAGGGTGTCCTGGTGCCAAGTGCACATATGGACACCCTTATGTTTGAACATGGTGTTTTTAATGGACACACTGTGACGAGCACAAAAGTCCAATAACAAAACACCACTCGTGTTCAGATCCGGGCGGCCATTCTTCCCAATCACGCCTCTCCAGGTTTCACTGTCGTTGCCAACGTGAGCGTTGAAGTCTCCCAGTAGGACAAGGGGATCACCCGGGGGAGCACTTTCCAGTACTCCCTCGAGTGTACCCAAAACGGGTGGGTACTCTGAACTGCTGTTTGGTGCATAAGCACAAACAACAGTCAGGACCCGTCCCCCCACCCGAAGGTGGAGGGAGGCTACCCTTTCGTCCACTGGGTTGAACTCCAACGTTTTTTTGATTGATTGATACTTTTATTAGTAGATTGCACAGTACAGTACATATTCCGTACAATTGACCACTAAATGGTAACACCCGAATAAGTTGTTCAACTTGTTTGAGTCGGGGTCCACGTTAATCAATTCGTGCAGGCTTTAAGCCGGGGGGAAACCAGAATTGCCACCCCAGCCCGTCGCCTCTCACTGTCGGCAACCCCAGAGTGGAAGAGGGTCCAGTCCCTCTCGAGAGAAGTGGTTCCAGAGCCCTTGCTGTGCGTCGAAGTGAGTCCGACTATATCCAGCCGGAACTTCTCCACTTCGCGCACTAGCTCAGGCTCTTTCCCCCCAAGTGAGGTGACGTTCCACGTCCCAAGAGCTAGCTTCTGTAGCCGAGGATCGGACCGCCAAGTGCCCTCCCTTCGGCTGCCGCCGAGCTCACATTGCACCCGACCTCTATGGCCCCTGCTATGGGTGGTGAGCCCATTGGAGGGGTGACCCACGTTGCCACTTCAGGCTGTGCCCGGCCGGGCGCCAGGCTCTCGCCATCGTGCCCCACCTACGGGCCTGGCTCCAGAAGGGGGCCCCGGTGACCCGCGTCCGGGCGAGGGAAATCTGGGTCCATGTTTTGTCTTCTTCATAGAGGTCTTCGAGCTGCTCTTTGTCTGATCCCTCACCTAGAACCTGTTTGCCTTGGGAGACCCTACCAGGGGGCATAACGCCCGCGGACAACATATTTTCTAGGATCATTGGGACACGCAAACTCCTCTACCACGATAAGGTGGCAGCTACAATATACACCTGCACCCCCCTCCCCCCATTTGTTTTGTTGTGTTTATGTTGTGTTACGGTGCGGATGTTCTCCCAAAATGGGTTTGCCAATCTTGTTTGGTGTGGGTTTACAGTGTGCCGCATATTTGTAACAGTGATAAAGTTGTTTATACGGCCACCCTCAGTGTGACCTGTATGGCTGTTGATCAAGTATGTCTTGCAGTCACTTATGTGGGTCTGCAGTAGCCTCACTCAATGTGTGCCTGAGCCGGCACACTGTTTCTATGGTTGAAAGGCGGACGAGACGACAGATTGTAGAGGACGTTTAAGGCAGTGCCATGACACGGCCCTAATATTGTTGTCCGGGTGAAAACCGGGAGAAAGATTACCACGGCAGATTGTCGGGAGGAGCACTGATATACGGGTTTTTCCCGGAAAGATAGCGAGAGTTGGCAAGTATGTTGCTAGGGCGGGAAAGCCATTCAAAGAAGGTGAATTAATTAAAAAGTTAATATTAGATTTTTTAAAGAAATCTTTTCTCGCGGCCCAGCCTCACCCAGTTTCTGCATCCAGTGGTCCCCAGGTAAATTGAGTTTGAGACCCCTGCCCTAGACAAACTCTTGTAATGATTACAATCAGTGTGTGCTTTAAAGCAGAGGTAAGGGATGGTCCTGGTGACTCAGCCCATGTCAGAGATGAATATGAATTGTTAGTGATGTAATAGTGAAGGAATATAAATAACTAAAAATCATGAAGTTGACACAGTCTTTTTATTGAAAACCACATCTCAATTTTGCCTGCCCTCAGAGGGCCACATTAATTGAAGTGACGGACCACATTGAATGACATTTGGGGCCACATTAATTGACATGACCAACTACTTTAGGTGACAAGATGGACCACATTAGATGAGGTGGCAAACCACATTGGATAGCATGGCAGCCCACTTAAATGATGTGACTGACCATGTTATATGACATAACGGCATGGCAGGCCACAATATATGATCTGATGGACTTCCTTAAATGACGTGACGGAGCACATTGAATGACCTGACAGATCACCTAAATGATGAGGCGGATCACCCTAAATGATGTGGCGTACTACATTGAATATAATGGCAGGCCACATTAATGATGTGACAGATGACTTTAAATGACGTGGCAGACCACATTAAGAGACGTGATGAGCCAATTTAAATAATGTGGCGGACCATATTGAATGGCAAGGCAGGCCACAATAAATGAGGAACCACGTTACGGATCACCCTAAATGATGTTACGAACAGTGTTAAATGACACGGCGGGCCACATAAAATGTTGAGGCAGACCACATTAAATGATGTGATGGACCACGTTAAGTGATGTGGTGAACCACATTAAATGATGTGACGGACCACGTTAAATTACATGGCAGACCACGTTGAATTACATGGCGGGCCACAATAAATGACGTGGCGGCTCATAATAATTGTTGTGGCAGACCATTTTAAATGACACGACGGACTACTTCAAATGATGTGACGGACAACATCAAATGACGTGATGCAGCACATAAATGATATGGTGGGCCAATTAATGACGTGACGAACCACATTAAATAATGTGGTGGGCCACATGAAATGACATTGCGAGCCACATTAAATGCTGTCACCGACCACGTTAACTGACATGGTAGGCCACATTAATTAATATCGTGGCAGACCACTATTGTATGACATTTCGGAATGACGTGACCAACCACTTTAAGTGACAAGATGGACCACATTAAAGGATGTGGCAAACCACTTTGGGTAGCATGGCGGGCCACTTAAATGACGTGACTGACCACATTAAATGACATAACGGTGTGACGGGCCAAAATGAATGGCATGGCAGGCCACAATGTACGATATGCCGGACTACCTTAAATGACGTGGCGGACCACGTTGAATGACGTGACGGATCACCTAAATCAGGGGTGCCCATTACGTCGATCATGATCGACTGGTCGATATCGGAGGGTGTGTCAGTCAATCTCAAGCCAGGCATTAAAAAATAGACATAAAAATGAGCAATCATCAATCATACCAAGACTTCACTTTCGTCAGTTGTTTGACATTCTCGGCACCCGAGGATCTTGTGAGATGACGCTGGCTGCTGCGAGCTCATATTTAAGAAAACAATCACTAACAGGGCGGACGCAGAGAAACACATTTTATTTCTAGAGACTCTATCAAAACTATAAAGACCGACTGCACAGTTCCTGTCTTCACCATAAAAGACCTGTTTCATCCTGCCTGTGCTAACAAAATAAGAGTCTCAGAAAGCTAGCGTGCACAAGCTAGCAAGCTACGGAGTTTGATGCCAATGTATTTCTCCCCCGCCCTCAGCGACCGCTTTCTCACTTGCTTGCCCACCCGCACACTCACTGACGTCACTCACCTGCTGCCAGACATTAAAGGGCCACACACATATGCTACTCTCATAACAAAGTGTTTAAAAACGAGTATGCAAGTTGGACAAATGAGATGCCAAATCCAACCACTTTCATGTGGTATTGGACAGAAAGGAGGACTTTTTTTTCCCTCCATTTGAAAATGCGGACGTTATCAGCACCACTGTCTAATTCCAATCAATGCAAGTCATCAGAATCAAATACATCAACTTATATTCTTGTCTTCATGAAAGAAAGGAATCTATGTGTGTTAAACATGCTTGTATTATCATTAAACACCATTAACTTGTTAACAAAAATGTCTCTTTCATAAATAAATAAATATAAATTATAAATAGGAATGAGGTAGATCTCCTCGACTTGGTCAATTGAAAAGTAGCTCACCTGCAGAAAAAGTGTGAGCGCCCATGACCTAAATGATGTGGGGGATCAGATGTGGCGGAACTACATTGAATGAAATGGCAGGCCACTTAAATGATGTGACGGATGACATTAAATGAAGTGATGAACTACTTTAAATAAGGTGGCGGACCACACCAAATGGTATGGCAGGCCAATATAATGAGGAACCACGTTATGGGTCACATTAAATGACGTTACGAACCAGGTTAAATGATATGGCGGGCCACATAAAATGTAGTGGCAGTCCACGTTAAATGACGTGGCAAACCACATTGAATTACACGGCGGGCCACTTTAAATGACATGACAGCTCATATTGATTAACGTGGCAGACCACATTGTATGACATGACAGAATATTTTAAATGATGTGACGGACACCATCAAATGACGTGGTGGAGCACATAAATGACATGGTGGGCCAATTAATGAAGTGACAAACCACATTAAATATCAATCAATCAATCAATCAATGTTTACTTATATAGCCCTAAATCACTAGTGTCTCAAAGGGCTGCACAAACCACTACGACATCCTCGGTAGGCCCACATAAGGGCAAGGAAAACTCACACCCAGTGGGACATCGGTGACAATAATGACTATGAGAACATGATACTGTGATACTGATGATACTGATGACTATGAGAACATATGAGAACATGATACTGTGAAAGATCAATCCATAATGGATCCAACACAGTCGCGAGAGTCCAGTCCAAAGCGGATCCAACACAGCAGCGAGAGTCCCGTTCACAGCGGAGCCAGCAGGAAACCATCCCAAGTGGAGGCTGATCAGCAGCGCAGAGATGTCCCCAGCCGATACACAGGCGAGCAGTACATGGCCACCGGATCGGACCGGACTCCCTCCACAAAGGAGAGTGGGACATAGAAGAAAAAGAAAAGAAACGGCAGATCAACTGGTCTAAAAAGGGAGTCTATTTAAAGGCTAGAGTATACAAATGAGTTTTAAGGTGAGACTTAAATGCTTCTACTGAGGTAGCATCTCGAACTGTTGCCGGGACGGCATTCCAGAGTACTGGAGCCCATGATGCGTGCAGTTTATCAAAGCAACAATCAAACAATCGGAACATTCCCGTCGTATCAATTCCTAGATATGGTCGTAATTATACTGAATGCACTGGGCATAATAAACACAACATTATTAATATTGCTACTACGGATAATTTGATCAAACATTCCCTAAAACAGCCCACTACCTATAATATAGGTTTTTTAAACATAAGATCATTGTCTCCCAAAACGTTGTTAGTTAATGATATTATCAGAGACAACAATCTTAACGTCATCGGTCTCAGTGAAACCTGGCTTAAACCAAACGACTTTTTTGCGCTAAATGAGGCATGTCCTCCTAACTTTACACATGCGCATATTGCCCGTCCGCTTAAAAGGGGTGGGGGGGTCGCACTAATATACAATGAAAACTTTAACCTTAGTCCTAACATAAATAATAAATATAAATCGTTTGAGGTGCTTACTATGAGGTCTGTCACACCGCTGCCTCTACACCTGGCTGTTATCTACCGCCCCCCAGGGCCCTATTCGGACTTTATCAATGAATTCTCAGAGTTCGTTGCTGATCTAGTGACACACGCCGATAATATAATCATAATGGGGGACTTTAATATCCATATGAATACCCCATCGGACCCACCGTGCGTAGCGCTCCAGACTATAATTGATAGCTGTGGTCTCACACAAATAATAAATGAACCCACGCATCGCAACGGTAATACGATAGACCTAGTGCTTGTCAGGGGCATCACCGTTTCCAAAGTTACGATACTCCCGTATACTAAAGTATTGTCCGATCATTACCTTATAAAATTCGAGGTTCAGATGCATGTTCGTCAAACTAATAATAATAATAACTGCTATAGCAGCCGCAACATTAATACAGCCACAACGACAACTCTTGCTGACCTACTGCCCTCGGTAATGGCACCATTCCCAAAATATGTGGGCTCTATTGATAACCTCACTAACAACTTTAACGACGCCCTGCGCGAAACCATTGATAACATAGCACCGCTAAAGTTAAAAAAGGCTCCAAAAAAGCGCACCCCGTGGTTTACAGAAGAAACTAGAGCTCAGAAATTATTATGCAGAAAGCTGGAACGCAAATGGCGCACGACTAAACTTGAGGTGCACCATCAAGCATGGAGTGATGGTTTAATAACTTATAAACGCATGCTTACCTTAGCTAAAGCTAATTATTACTCAAATCTCATCCACCGTAATAAAAACGATCCTAAATTTTTGTTTAGTACGGTAGCATCGCTAACCCAACAAGGGACCCCTTCCAGTAGCTCCACCCACTCAGCTGATGACTTTATGCAATTCTTTAGTAAGAAAATTGAAGTCATTAGAAAGGAGATTAAAGACAATGCGTCCCAGCTACAACGGGGTTCTATTAACACTGATACGATGGTATATACGGCGGATACTGCCCTCCAAAATAGTTTCTCTCGTTTTGAGGAAATAACATTAGAGGAATTGTTACAACGTGTAAATGGAATAAAACAAACAACATGTTTACTTGACCCTCTTCCTGGGAAACTGATCAAGGAGCTCTTTGTATTATTAGGTCCATCAGTGCTAAATATTATAAACTTATCACTTTCCTCGGGCACTGTTTCCCTAGCATTCAAAAAAGCGGTTATTCATCCTCTTCTTAAAAGACCTAACCTCGATCCTGACCTCATGGTAAACTACCGACCGGTGTCTCACCTTCCCTTTATTTCAAAAATCCTCGAAAAAATTGTTGCGGAGCAGTTAAATGAACACTTAGCGTCTAACAATCTATGTGAAACCTTTCAATCCGGTTTCAGGGCAAATCACTCCACGGAGACAGCCCTCGCAAAAATGACTAATGATCTATTGCTAACAATGGATTCTGATGCGTCATCTATGTTGCTGCTCCTCGATCTTAGCGCTGCTTTCGATACTGTCGATCATAATATTTTATTAGAACGTATTAAAACACGAATTGGTATGTCAGACTTAGCCCTGTCTTGGTTTAACTCTTATCTTACTGATAGGATGCAGTGTGTCTCCCATAACAATGTGACCTCGGACTACGTTAAGGTAACGTGTGGAGTTCCCCAGGGCCCTGCACTCTTCAGCATCTACATGCTGCCGCTAGGTGACATCATACGCAAATACGGTGTTAGCTTTCACTGTTATGCTGATGACACCCAACTCTACATGCCCCTAAAGCTGACCAACATGCCGGATTGTAGTCAGCTGGAGGCGTGTCTTAATGAAATTAAACAATGGATGTCCGCTAACTTTTTGCAACTCAACGCCAAAAAAACGGAAATGCTGATTATCGGTCCTGCTAGACACCGAACTCTATTTAATAATACAACTCTAACATTTGACAACCAAACAATTAAACAAGGCGACACGGTAAAGAATCTGGGTATTATCTTCGACCCAACTCTCTCCTTTGAGGCACACATTAAAAGCGTTACTAAAACGGCCTTCTTTCATCTCCGCAATATCGCTAAAATTCGCTCCATTCTGTCCACTAAAGAAGCTGAGATCATTATCCATGCGTTTGTTACGTCTCGCCTCGACTACTGTAACGTATTATTTTCGGGTCTCCCCATGTCTAGCATTAAAAGATTACAGTTGGTACAAAATGCGGCTGCTAGACTTTTGACAAGAACAAGAAAGTTTGATCACATTACGCCTGTACTGGCTCACCTGCACTGGCTTCCTGTGCACTTAAGATGTGACTTTAAGGTTTTACTACTTACGTATAAAATACTACACGGTCTAGCTCCATCCTATCTTGCCGATTGTATTGTACCATATGTCCCGGCAAGAAATCTGCGTTCAAAGGACTCCGGCTTATTGGTGATCCCCAAAGCCCAAAAAAAGTCTGCGGGCTGTAGAGCTTTTTCATTTCGGGCTCTGATCCACATGAAATGACAATGCGAGCCACATTTTATGGCGTGACCGATCACATTAACTGACATGGTGGGCCACATTAAATAATGTGGCAGACCACATTGAATTACATTGCGGGCGACATTAAATGACGTGACCAACCACATTAATTGACATGATGGACCACATAAATGACATGGTGGGCCAATTAATGACGTGACAAACCACGTTAAATAATGTGTTGGTCCACATGAAATGACAGTGCGAGCCACATTGAATTACGTGACCGACCACGTTAACTGACATGGTGGGCCACATTAACAGGCCACTATAATAATAATGTGGCAGACCACGTTGAATGACATTGCGGGCCACATTAAATGACGTGACCAACCACATTAAGTGACATGATGGACCACGTTAAATAAGGTGGCAGAACACATTTGATAGCATGGCGGCCCACTTTAAATGACGTGACCACATTGGATGGCATGGCGAGCAATATTAATGACATGACATGCCACTTTAAATCATGTGACGGACCACTTACATTAGTGGGGTGGTATTTATTTTTCCCTTTGTCATGAAAAGGGAGGTTTTTGTCATGAAAAAGGGAGTTTTTTTGGGGGGGTTGGTGCACTAAATGTAAGTGTATCTTGTGTTTTTTATTTTGTTTTAATAAAAAAATTTAATAAAAAATTATTCTGCGGCCGGGTGGTTGGGGACCACTTACTTACATGTAGTGGCGGGCCATTTAAAATTAAAGTTGAAGTTAAAGTCCCAATGATTGTCTCACACACACACACACACACACACACACACACACGCACACACACACACACACACACACACACACACACACACACACACACACACACACACACACACAGTGGTGAAATTATTCTCTGCATTTGACCCATCACCCTTGATCTCCCCCTGGGAGGTGAGGGGAGAAGTGAGCAGCAGCGGTGGCCGCGCCTGGGAATACGTTTTGGTGATTTAACCCCCAATTCCAACCCTTGATGCTGAGTTAACAGGTCCCATTTTTATAGTCTTTGGCAGGGGTAGGGAACCTATGGCTCTAGAGCCAGATGCGGCTCTTTTGATGACTGCATCTGGCTCTCAGATAAATCTTAGCTGACAGTGCTTAACACGATAAGTAATTAATAATTCCGCTGGTAATCACAGTGTTAAAAATAACCTTCAAATTATAAAACATTCTCATGCATTTTAATCCAACCATCCGTTTTCTATCGCACCTGTTTAAGATGTCGCATTAATGGTAAGAAGTATTATACTTATAATTGGTTAACTTTTAGAATAACAATTTTATTAACCTTCCTCTTGTGTTAGCTTTCTGTTACCATCTCTTATGTTAACGGGTCGGTTTTGACCCATGTCTTAAATCAGCTGTAAAATACACTAAAAACAATTATCTATCATCCAATTTGTTTCTCATCCCTTGGTTACCTCGTTAGGTTTCCTTATCCATGAAAATATTGGTTTTAATATTTTTGGTGTGGGCCATTGGGCCTTTTTTTTGTCAGTATGCCCCTCGATTTCAATTGAAAAAAATGGTAAAACAAACCTCAAGAGAATCGTATAAATAAAAAAAAAAGGTTGTTGTGTTACCTGACCATTACTGAGGGGTATTAGAACACATATCTTAAATAAATGTGTTTTGGCTCTACTTAGTGCTTTATAGTCTTATTTTTATAACTGGGTCGAAACCGACCCTAACAACACCAAGGTCGTAATTTCAACCAGAGCATTTTATAATTTAGTGAAAAAAAACAAACAAGTTTTATTTTGTTGAAATAGAGGTTCCTGACAAAGTCAAAAAGCCTTGATGCATAAAAATAAATTTATGTGGTTCTTTTATGCATTTAAAAACTAAAACGTGTCGGTGCCGACCCTAACACAAGACGAAGGTTAAAAAGAATAAGAAACTTACAATACTCTAAAATGTTGGTCTTAATTAAAAATTCACGGATTTAGTTGTATTCAGTGTTAAAAAATATTATATGGCTCTCACGGAAATATATTTTGAAATATTTGGCTTTCATGGCTCTCTCAGCCAAAAAGGTTCCCGACCCCTGGTCTTTGGTATGACTCGGCCGGGGTTTGAACGTACAACCTACCAATCTCAGGGTTTGACACATGTAACAGAGTAATGATACATGCTGAACTCCAGCTTACCCCTTGCAGTGATGAGCACTATTATTTTTTTGTGGAACAAAGTAGTTAGTTATTAACTTAACTTTAATCACTTGACTAAAGTACAGTGTTTTATTTTTCCATATTCAAACACAGTGTTCAAACTGCGTGTGTTGTTACAGCGGCCAAAATATCAAACATACTTGTTAAATAAAACCTCTGCCGTGTTTTAATAAATACTTAGGTCAGGAATGTCAAACTCATTTTAACTCAGGGGCCGCATGGAGGAAAATCTATTCCCGAGTGGGCCGGATTGGCAAAATCATAGCATGATAACTTAAAAATAAAAACAACTTCAGGTTGTTTTATTTGTTTTACTTTGGCCAAAAATAGAACAAGCATATTCTGAAAACGTACAAATCACAAAAAAATTCTGTGGACAAAACAATTAAAAACACAATGAGCTTAGACTTCGTCTCAGTGTATCTACAAAGCCAGGATTTGTCATGTCCATTCCAGAGCTAACTCGACATACCGTAAGAAATGGAGGTAAAAACTACTCAAAAGGGTTAAGTTCACTCTTCTCTTGTTTGACAGAGACATTTTGGAACAACGAGGGTGCCAAGTGAGGTTGTGTTTGAAGCAGAAGACATAAAACCACAGGCTTCAAGTTGGATGTGGGTCGAGGAGGAGGACCCACAGTCCCCCTTTACTGTGTACCTCTTGCTAAGCCGTTTGCTTGCCTCACAGAAATGCTATTGTGACATCCAGTGGACACATTTAGAACAGCATTTTTTTCAATTTTTTTTTGTTAAAAATAAATTCTACTGCATTTTAATAAGTTATGGCATGGATAGACTTTATTCATCCTACAATCGGGAAATGTTGGTCCTTGGAGAGCCAAGTGTTTTCCAAGGTGCTACTTGGGAAAAAGAGTGTTTGAGAACCTCTGTGTTTGAGGTAGTGTTGTAACGATACCAATATTTTGGTACCGGTACTAAAATTAGTTTGATACTATTCGGTACTTTTTCGGTACTTTTCTAAATAAAGGGTACCACAAAAAATTGCATTATTGGCTTTATTTCAACAAAAAATCTTAGGGTACATTAAACATATGTTTCTTATTGCAGTTAAATTAAATAGTAAACATTTAATAAAATGTTTAACTACTAATAAAATAGTGAACATTCAAGACAACTTATCTTTTTGCAGTAAGTAAACAAACAAAGGCTCCTAATTTAGCTGCTGACGTATGCAGTAACATATTGTGTCATTTATCATTCTATTATTTCGTCAATAATTATTATGGACAAGTGGTAGAAAATGTGTTATTAATCTACTTGTTCATTCAATGTTAATATCTCCTTACTTTCTCTTTGAAACATGTTCTATCTACACTTCTGCTAACATGTAATAATCACTAATTATTCTTCTGTTTGATACTTTACATTAGTTTAGGATGATACCACAAATTTGGGTATCAATCCGATACCAAGTCGTTACAGGATCATACATTGGTCATATTCAAAGTCCTCATGTGTCCAGGGACATATTTCCTGAGTTTATAAACATAATATACATTTTTAAAAAACAAAAGAAGATGTTGTGATGACGTGATCATAGTAGTATCGACTGGATACGCTCCTGTACTTGGTATCATTACCGTGGATTGATTAGGTGTAGAGCCACCCATGGCGTTTGTTTACATTTTGATGCCGGTGAGCTACGGTGTGTAGTGAAGCATGTTTAGATATTACTCGTCCTGCAGGGATGATACTTGTAAGAAATGTACTTTATTTGTCGCCATGGAGGTGAGAATTAGTGATTTATAAGTTGCTAAAACACTGCAGGCGGCGGATGGACGCTAGCCTCTAGCCAGCTAGCTATGTCTTAAAGCACCTCTTCCTGAGGGTGTTTCAGTGTTATAACTTCACCTACAGTATATCATTAGTTTTTAGGCTGAAATTCGTCCGTTCTCCCTTTACTGTCTACACACTGTTTGTAAGTACTCAGTGATTAAACGCTGCCGAACATGCTCGTCTGCTCGTAAATCAGCAATGTCATGACATGACTTCGACGCGGGCTCAGGTGGGCTGGGGTCCGGTGCCGGTACGTTTCAGAGGCGGTATAGTACCGTATATGATTCATTAGTATCGCGGTACTATACTAATACTGGTATACCGTACAACTTGAGGTTGAGTCCAAACTATGCGGCATTGGTAGTGTTTTAATAACGTTAATGACCACACATCACTTTTCACTCGGTATCACCGAGCAAGATCCAAGATTACAGTCTGACCACCTTCGACGTTTAAAGAAATGACAAAAAAGGCAGCAGAAATTTCAGCTTTTCTCTCCTTGCTCATGATTTAATCTTGGCTCTGGATTGCAGGGGCAACAATCGCCCTCTTAGGCACATTAAAATGGACACAGGCATGCTCTTTGCCTCAACCATAAAAGCTTCTCTCCTGTGCTGTAATCTCCCTATCAGTCCCCGAAGAGCCAGTGGAGCTGCAAAGCTTCTCGAAAAGAAACTTGTGGAGGCTTTGGGGAATGTGTGTGCGGGCGCAGGTGGGAATCAGTGTGGCTTTGTTAATTGATAACATGACCCCCCACGTCGAATCCAGTTCTGGCCTCAAGCCCTATGGTGCACCCGCTGGCACATTCTGTGATAGTTCAGTGTTGACACAATTTTTCTGAACACCACAAATCTGTGCTAAAGGTGTTTGGGCCCTGCTTCAAAATGCCGCTGAGACCCTGCACTGGGTCTCAGAAGACCTGGACGCTCAATGTAATCGGGCTAGGTATTTAATTAAGATGATTTTATGGGACCACATTGTCAAGACAGAATGTTTTTAGCTTTTTACAAGACACAACTCTATAAAGAAACAAATGCTGCAGGATCAGAAGCTGCTACAATGTCGCACTATTTACCATATTTTCCGGAATATAGGGTGCACTCACAAAATATTTTTTTTCCCATGTATCGTACTTGCCAACCTTGAGACCTCCTTAGTTCGGCAAATGTGGAGGGGGGTTAGTGAGTTACAAGGGCTTCTGGGTATTTGTTTTGTTGTGTTTATGTTGTGTTACGGTGCGGATGTTCTCCCGAAATGTGTTTGTCATTCTTGTTTGGTGTGGGTTCACAGTGTGGCGCATATTTGTAACAGTGTTAAAATTGTTCATACGGCCACCCTCAGTGTGACCTGTATGGCTGTTGACCAAGTATGCATGGCATTCAGTTGGGTGTGTCGCATATAATATGTGACTGGGCCGGCACGCTGTTTGTACGGAGGAAAAAGCGGACGTGACGACAGGTTGTAGAGGACGCTAAAGGCAGTTTATTTAAGGCACACCCCCAATATTGTTGGCTGGGTGGAATTCGGAAGAAATTTGGAAGAATGGTTGACCCGGGAAATTTTCCGGAGAGGCATTGAAAATCGGGAGCCTCCCGCGAAAATCGGGAGGGTTGGCAAGTATGCCATATATCAGTTTACCGGACTATAAGCCGCTAATACACATTGTCAAATTAGTTATTTATTTACACAGAAAGATTTTGTAAATGTTTATTTACACACCTTAATTGTTTCAAAACAGTGCCTGTAACGTGGCAGTAAAACGGCTGATCAAACAAAACAGAAGTCATCTTCATTGACCCACTAGCTGCGGAAGGTAGTTCTCCAATCAGCTAAACAGACTCAATAACTCAATAACAATACAGAAAGAAAGCCATTGTAAGTTAATAATACTAAGACAGACACTTGTAAACGTGTTAGCATATTAGCTAATGCTAACAACGCACGCTTTATTGCATTACGATAGCACATACAACTAGAATTTGCACTATTGGTAGGAATTGCGTCTAAAATCTCGATGTGCGCAAGCTGCCGAACCGTAGAGATGCGTGAGCGGAACTGAAATGCTTGAATGTGCAGGGTGAGTGGAGTGTGTGGATGTTGGAACGGTTCAAATAGGTTGATAAATGTGGGATATGGATAGGTTGGTATATTTCCCAATTATTTTTAATAGGGGGAAATTCCTGTCGATCCTTGATGATTAATCGAAATGATAATCGCTGACTAGTCGTCTAATCCAAATATAATCACTGACTCGTCGAATAATCGAAACAATAATCACTGACGAGTCAACTAATCAAAATATAATGGCTGCCGAGTTGATTAATCAAAAACAATTATCGCTGACTCGCCGACTAATCGAAATATAAAATAACTGATGAGTCGACTAATCTAAATATAATCGCTGACTGGTCGATTAATCAAAATAATTATCGCTGACTAGTCAACTAATTAAAATATAATCACTGACTAGTCGATTAATTGAAATGATAATTGCTGACTAGTTGATTAATCAAATAAATTATCGCTGACTCGTCAACTAATCAAAATATAAAATAGCTGACAAGTCGATTAATCGAAATATAATCTCTGACTCGTCGATTAATCGAAATTACATTCGCTGACTAGTCGGCCAATCAAAATATAATCACCGAATCGTCAATGAATCGAAAAAATTATCGTTGACCAGTCGACTAATCGAAATACAATCGTTGACTAGTCGATTAATCGAAACAATCGTGGCTGACTAGTCGACTAATCTAAAAAATAATCTCTGACTCGTCGACTAATGAAATCATCGCTAGTTGTTGTTCCTTGCAAGGTTTTACTTCTAAAGCCCATCTTCTGAGTTTAGTATAGAAAAAGGAAATTGTTTTCTCCTCTCATTTCGTACATTCTCCTTTATACCAAAAAAAGATGGAGCCACAGAAACCACTGCCCGTCAATGTCGTCAGCACTTTCCCAACAATTACTGTACTGTCTCCCTCTCCTTCCTCTTACAAAGTCTGTGATTACCTTAACAACATGGCGGTAATCGCTAGTCACTTCCCTGTTCTCGTATGTAAGTAAGTGTCCAATGGGTTTCTCAGCGCTCATTGACCCGAATAATTCTTCTATTTCTGTCCGCTCACTCTTTCATGGCAACTCTTTTCCACATTGACGGCGCACAAAGGAGTGAACTCTTTCAAAGGGAAGCAGTGTCACCTTTTGAGGCGTGTGAGTGCGTTTAATCAGGATTACAAATCCAACCCCTTTGACGCAGATATTAAAGTTGAATCAAAGGTTATTCTTTCATTAAAACCCTCAAACCGCGATCAAAAGCTGGCCACCATGGGAGTGGAAACAAATGTCTTATCAAAGCTGGGATCCCGGTCCAGGACCCCTGTCACTGAGGGCCAAAGGGTGACGGTAAAATACATGGGAAGTTTGCAAATGGCCTCTCATCTTAGGGGTTGTTAAAGTGCCGAGCGGAGACTGTATGGGGGATATTGTGGCTTCATGAATGGGAATTGAAAAACCAAAAATTATTAGTTACCGTATTTCCTTGAATTGCCGCCAGGGCGCTAATTAATTTAAAAACTCTTCTCACTCCTGCGCTTACCAAAGGCATGCGGTAAAAGTAAGCATGCGCTAATTATTTTAAAACCGCTTCTCACTCCGGCACTTACCAAAGGCATGCAGTAAAAATTTGAGTGTGATGTAAGCTTGGACTTTAAATCCTACTGAATAGCTCTTAATCTTCTTCCCTTTATGCGATTTCAAATTACAGGTATTGAAATCAGCCTCTTCCATTTTGAAAATGATGACAGGGGAAGAGTCACTCGTGGCGTCACGAGTTTGACCCAGGGGCGGTTCTAGGCATGCCTATATGAGGGGGCAGTCAGAAATGTGAAGGGGGCATCATGTGTACACATCATGCTCCAGCACTTTTTTTTCTGTGCTTATAGTAACGATGCTTTCTTCATTGAAATGGGTCTTTAGCTATGTGTCCAACCCCAACCTGGAGTAGTGGATTGCACTTTGTCAGGCCTCTACCTTCAGACCTGTCCAACTTGGGTGTCCCACCTGAAGACTAAGCTCCTGCTGGTATAGCTCTTACGGTCACTGAGGCACGCAAACCCCCTGACCACAATAAGGTGGCAATCCCTCAGGGGGGGAAAACATTAACAGCGCTGCCATATTTCCGACAGGGGAAACAGAAGCAGGCGTCTCGCACCACAGAATACTTTAGCCATAGTCGTGTGCGGTACCAGGCAGGATTGAATGATCTTAATGTTGTACCAAATGCACGCTTTGGGTAGCCACCCAGTATTGGCTGAGATGGTGCGTTGCCATTTAAGTCACTGGGTAGCTGAGCAGGCTGCTTTGGGGGAGCGCTTGTTGGGGGGACGGATGGAGCTGGTGCAGGAGAAACAGTGCTTGCTGGTGCTAAAGGTGCAGTATTGCTAGCTGCTGTCCCTGATGTACTAGCAGTAGCATCATTGCTACTACTACTGCATGCAGGAGCAGGACTAGACTTTTTAAATGCTCTGAAAAATGGATGCATTACAGAGCATTAACTTTCTCTTTGTGAGCTGCTGGAAGCTGGAGCAGAAAATCAGTAAGCTTGGATAACAACAGAAAAAACCCGCTGTGATTACATGAAGAAAAACAACAACAGTACAGGACTACAGCCTGGGGCGGGGCTTTACGTAGGGGTCTGTCAGACACAGGTCACTTGTCTTCAGTTTGTCACATGCAGTGGACGTGGGCACTCATCTGGGCACAAAATTCATTCACTCCAATGTATGTGTGTTGCCCACTTGCTTGTAAATTGATGAAAACGGCAGTGTTTTTGTTTTTAGGTGTCTTGGTCATATCAAAATAAACTTATAATTTGTTTATTACAAAATGTAGATTGAAACATTAAAGGTTTACTATGTAGAATTACAAGAAAGACAACAGAAAAATAATTCAATTAGTCGATTGCCAGACCGTTGCTAAGCAAAATGGGCCGTTGCTAGGGACTCCGCTCTGAACAGAGGACAGCAGAGGAGGACTGCTAAGCAGGATATATACCTTATGTTTCATTTTTACCCTCATTAACAGCATCATAAATGACTTGTAGCTTGTTACAGGGACAGTGGAGGCTCTCTGCCTTCCAAACCACTGCTGCTCAGAGCCTCCGCTGTCACTGCTCTCGTCAAGTTGTTAAAAAAAAAAAAAAAAAAAAGGAACTCCGTAGCACCGAAAGTCCGCGACGATAAACGTGTTTATGACAGATAAGACTACACAAATACACCCATCCTAACAAGTATATGATAAATGTAGACAACTTTTCTTTTTCTTTTACTTTCATACTGCAACAGTGATTGGATGTTTACTGAGGGCTGAGGGGTGTGTGCGGGTGTGTGTGTGCTGCGCAGCCTGTGGAATGGTCAATACGCGCACAGCGGAGGGAGGGATGAGAGGGAAGCCGACACTACTATAACGTGTGTGTCCCTTTTTCGGCAGATTTTTCCGCTAGTGCAGATCATTTTGTCAACTTGTAATGTAGTAATTTTGTGAGTTTATTAAAATTTGCTTTATCAAATTTTGATTTGAGGGGGCAAGACATTTATTTAAGGGGGCTCTGCCCCCTCTTGCCCCTGCGTAGAGCTGGCCATGGTTGGACCAGGTGGTAATACTAAGCATGCGCTAATTATTTTGAAAAGCGAGTTTGACCCGGCAGTAATTCAAGGCAGGCGCATACTATATGCCCTGCGGCAATTCAATGAAACACGGTAATTGAATTTAATTTTTAAATACAAAAAAATTAATACATTTATTAATATTTATTGTTTTTAATACATTTTTTTAAAATTGAAAAACAAAGTGTTTTTATTTTTGTTTCATAAAGCACTAACTAGATCAGAGGAGTCAAACATATGGCCCGTGGGCCGTATCAGGCCCGCAAACAGGTTTTATTCGGCCCGCGAGAGGATTTTGCTAAGTATCAAAATTACCTGAAATGTTTGAATGAAAGAAAGAGCTGTTTTAAATGTATCTACGAGAAGTCGCAAAAGCAATTATTTGTATCCCCTGCAGCTAGGTGCCGTGTTAACCTAGGAAAAGCTGTCACGGGCCGGGCGCATTCATCTGTGCGCTGCGCTGAGCGCACCTGCATGCGCCACTCCTGCAATCAATCAGCACTCCAAACACCTGTTTGCTCTGGCTTCTTAAGACAGAACACACCTGTGTTCTGGGCCAGAACGTAGCTACCTGTTCTTTACAGTAAGCAGACTCGTCTCTAGCTCTATGTGCACTCTTTGTCTCTGTTTGTCCCCCTCCGTGTTCATTTGTTTTGTGTCCCTTTTCGCCATCCAGCAGCATTCCTCTGCTTCCTGGTCACAAGATGTGTGTCTCGTCTCCCCGTATTCCCTCTGGTTTACTGGCTGCCTGTTTGGATCTTGATCTACCGCCTGGACACGGACGGACTCTGACGCCTCGCTCTTGCCCTTGACCTCACGCCTGCTCACGGACCTCTGAGCTTGCCTTGCTCTTCCTGGACTTCCGCCTCTCACTCAACACGCACCTTCAACAACTCCCGGTAACACTCACCATATACTCACTTCACATAGTCGCACACCATACACATTTTGGATTAGTTACACGCCTCACTTCCTATTGCATTGTATAATAAAAAGAAATAAACTAGTACGTACTGCATTCTGTGCCGTCTTTTTCCACCACCGTACCATAACAGAAGCAAGATTTACATGTTTGGACACAATGTACTTAAAGACTTAGACATGGACAAACTTAAATGATCCACAAGGGAAATTGTTCCACATAGTAGCTCAGTTACAAATGTTGGAAAAGATGAAAAGGACAATGCAGGTATAAAATAGACTAAAAGCAATGAAAAAATATAACATATATACGTAAAATGTACATAATATACTGTATGTACAGTAAAGCATGTATATTATTTATATTATATTTATACATAATAAGCTGCTTCGTGAGATCGTGAGATCGACAGGCGGATCGGTGTGGCGTCTTCAGTAATGTGGACGTTGTACCGATCCGTTGTGGTGAAGAAGGAGCTGAGCCGGAAGGCAAAGCTCTCAATTTACCGGTCGATCTACCTTCCCATCCTCACCTATGGTCCTGAGCTTTGGGTCATGACCGAAAGGATAAGATCACGCGTACAAGCGGCCGAAATGAGATTCCTCCGCCGGGTGGCGGGGCTCTCCCTTAGAGATAGGGTGAGAAGCTCTGCCATCCGGGAGGAGCTCAACGTAAAGCCGCTGCTCCTCCACATCGAGAGGAGCCAGATGAGGTGGTTCGGGCATCTGGTCAGGATGCCACCCGAACGCCTCCCTAGGGAGGTGTTTAGGGCACGTCCAGCTGGTAGGAGGCCACGGGGAAGACCCAGGACATGTTGGGAAGACTATGTCTCCCGGCTGGCCTGGGAACGCCTCGGGATCCCCCGGCAAGAGCTAGACGAAGTGGCTGGGGAGAGGGAAGTCTGGGCTTCCCTGCTTAGGCTGCTGCCCCCGCGACCCGACCTCGGATAAGCGGAAGATGATGGATGGATGGATGGATGGATGGATGGAAGCTGCTTATTATAATCCACAAAATGTGGATTATTACATAAATGCCTTGATTATCAAACTTGTTTTTGGTAATGTAACCTGCATGCCTGTGACATAATTTCTTCCCAAATAAATGATTTTGATAGTCCGTACATTTTGTTCTTAAATTCATGACTGCATTGGCACACATATATCTTAATCTACGCTGTCCAACCACTCAGGAAATCATATTGTTTATTTAGATGATAATATCTGCTCATACTTGCCAACCCTCCCGGATTTTCCGGGAGACTCCCGAAATTCAGCGCCTCTCCCAAAAACTTCCCGGGACAAATTTTCTCCCGAAATCAGGCGGAGCTGGAGGCCACGCCCCCTCCAGCTCCATGCGGACCGGAGCCTGTTTTCACGTCCGCTTTCCCACAGCATGTCTGCCCAATGATGTTATAACTGTAAAATGATGGAGGGCGATTTCTTGGTTTCTTATGTGGGTTTATTGTTAGGCAGTTTCATTAACGTCCTCCCAGTGCGGCAAGAACACACAACAACAGCAGTCCGTTTTCGTCTGCCGTAAACAGCATTGGTTGATTGATTGAAACTTTTATTAGTAGATTGCACAGTTCAGTAGATATGCCGTACAATTGATCACTAAATTGTAACACCCCAATACGTTTTTCAACTTGTTTAAGTCGGGGTCCACGTTAATCAATTCATGGTAATGTTTGACACTCTTAAACATGACAATACTGCCATCTACTGTACATGCATATGGTTAGAAAAATGGATGGACAATTCCACCCTTAACTCAACAATGAGTAGATGAGTGTTATGTGTGTGTAAATGTGTAAACGTGTAAATAAATGAACACTGAAATTCAAGTATTTCTTATATATATATATATATATATATATATAGCTAGAATTCATGTAAATTCTGTGAATGTAAATATACTCCACCCCTCTTAACCACGCCCCGCCCCCAACCACGCCCCCCACTCCCCACTTCCCGAAATCGGAGGTCTCAAGGTTGGCAAGTATGTATCTGCTGTATATATTTGTTTTACAAAAAAGAAGTGTGGGATACTTCTCCTCTTGCCTTTTTTGTATTTGACTTTAATACATATTTGGGTAGAATATCATCAAACAAAACCAGTTTTCTTTTAAGTAATCTAGAAATACATTAATTTATTTCACGGAGGAGTGTAGTTAATCATAGATCAGGCACCTAATGATGAAAAAAAGTATGGATTTTGAATCTGTAATAGATTTGAATCCAGTGGCAGGCCGTCAGTTTCTCACCTAGGCCTTCACCTCTCAAAATACCGTAATTGATGTCACCACATGGACACGGCTGCAGATACTTTACCATACTTACCAACCCTCTCGATTTTTCCTGCAGACTCCAGAATTTTAGTGCCCCTACCGAAAATCTCCCGGGGCAACCATCCTCCCGAATTTCTTCTCATTTCCACCCGGACAATAACAATGAGAGTGTGCCTTGAAGGCACTGTCTTTAGTGTCCTCTACAACCTGTCGTCATGTCCGCTTTTCCTCCATTCAAACAGCGTGCCCTCCCAGTCACATAGTATATGCGGCTTTTACACACACACACACACACACACACACACACACACACACACACACACACACACACACACACACACACACACACACGCACAAACACACGAACGCAAGGCATACTTGATCAACAGCCATACAGGTCACACTGAGGGTGGCCGCATAAACAACTTTACCACTGTTACAAATATGCGACACACTGTGAACCCACACCAAACAAGAATGACAAACACAATTCGGGAAAACATCCGCACTGTAACACAACAGAAAATATACCCAGAACCACTTGCAGCACTAACTCTCCAGGGACGCTACAATACACACCGCCGCTACCACCCGCCATCTCCCGAATTCGGAGGTCTCAAGGTTGGCAAGTAAGTACTGTACGAAACACACTTGCACGCTACTGGGCAGTGAAATCCCCTCAACAGTGTAGAAAAGTGTCTATTTTTCGGCACATTTAACATTGAATAATAACAAATTACAACATGAAAAAACTAATATATGACATTTTTGAACTCACAATTTGTCGCACTCATACGACGCTGTACTACCAGTGGTACCGTCGTAGTCGGTTGTGGCGAGCAAACCATTTCACCGCCACTGTTGTGCCAAAATGTGATGGCCTGCCAAAAAATTATTTCCTTTGCGGAAGCGCGCACCGCACGCTGAACCTGCATTGCTTGGCTTCGTCTGTCCACACTGGATTACAAGGTGTAAGACAAACACTTGATCTTCCTGGTTATTGTACCGGTGAGTTTTCTGTGGCTCTCTGTGGCTCGTATGGTTCCGGTGCCAAGTGAGTATCCAATCATAGCGTGAGGCCAGCTGGAAGGCCTTACTGACAACAACTCGTGATCTGATTGGCTATCGCAATTGCCTATCAATTGTATGTGTCCGTTCACTCACGGTGCACAGACGCCTTCATTGTTGATTCAAAAGGCCCTGGGCCAGGGGTTGGCAACCCAAAATGTTGGAAGAGCCATATTGGACCAAAAATACAAAAAAAAAATCTGTCTGGAGCTGCAAAAAATTAAAAAGCCATATTACATACAGATAGTTTGTCATGAGATATAAATTGAATTAAAAGGATTTAAAGGAAACTAAATGACCTCAATTATAGCTACAAATGAGGCATAATGATGCAATGTGTACATATAGCTAGCCTAAATAGCATTTTAGCATCGATTAGCTTGCAGTCATGCAGGGACAAAATATGTCTGATTAGCACTCCACACAAGTCGATAACATCAACAAAACTCACCTTTGTGCATTCACGCACAATGTTAAAAGTTTGGTGGACAAAATGAGATGGTGTCATGTCTTGGTGATCATGTTTAGTTTGGCTATGTTCTGTTTGGTTTTTGGATTTTGTCAGTTCCTGTTTTGTTTCCATGACAACCCATTAGTTTTCACCTGTCCTCATGTCACGCACCTGATTCATTTGGACCCACGCACCAGTTGTATATCACGTCACCACAATTTAAGCCTGTGGTTGCCAGGCAGTCAGCCTGGCGACATCACATTCATGCTCTGCACTTTTGACACTCTAAGTACACTTTCATGCTGCTCTTTTCTTGCCACATAAGTTTTTTCATTTATTCAAGCCACAGTTTAGTGAGTTTTTTAGTTCATGTTTTCATGTCCATAATTAAAGTTGTAGTAATAGTTTTTGTTTTCTTAGCCAAGTTTTGTACCTCTGCTGTGAGCGCCATTTGTTTTCACTTTTTGATAGATTAATTAAAAGATGTCATTACCTTCACGTCCTGTCCGGTTCAGTCGCTTTGCACCTCGGGAAAACAAACCGCACCTCGTCCTCGTCCTGACAGAGGGAAAAAGAAGTGGCATAAAACACGTCGTACAAAGTCGGAGAAAGTTGTACATGTAAACAAACTACGGTGTGTTCAAGGACCATTAAAATTAGTAGGACAAAACGGCGCTCGCAAAATACTCAAATCAGTGAAGCATGTTCAATATATACAGTGTGCTTTATAACAATTAGGGAGGTTTGCGTCAGGTTTGTCCTCCTGCAGGAACCATATTAAAGCAAAAAAATTATTTTTTTCCCCCTCGATTTTTTTCCATTTTTGAAAAAGCTCCAGAGAGCCACTAGGGCGGCGCTATGCGGCTCTAGAGCCGCACGTTGCCGACCCCCGCCGTGGGCAGATTCGGTACAGCATGGTAACATAAGTGAGCTGAATTCTGATTGGATAAAAACTCTTAACCTAAAAACAACAGCATTGGAAGGAACATAATATGATGTGAAGAGAATACGAATACTTTTAGATATTTGGGAAAGCAAATAAAAAAATTACTTTTATCTTTAATTATGATCATGATTTCTGGTTATGTTAGGCTAGTGGTTTTCAAATGGGGGTACGTGTACCCCTGGGGGTACTTAAATGTATGCCAAGGGGTACGTGACATTTTTTAAAAATATTCTAAAATTAACAACAATTAAAAAATCCTTTATAAATATATTTATTGAATAATACTTCAACAAAATATGAATGTAAGTTCATAAACTGTGAAAAGAAATGCAACAATGCAATATTCAGTGTTGACAGCTGGATTTTTGTGGACATGTTCCATAAACATTGATGTTAAAGATTTCTTTTTTTGTGAATAAATGTTTAGAATTAAGTTGATGAATCCAGATGGATCTCTATTACAATCCCCAAAGAGGGCACTTTAAGTTGATGATTACTTCTATGTGTAGAAATCTTTATTTATAATTGAATCACTTGTTTATTTTTCAACAAGTTTTTAGTTATTTTTATATGTTTTTTTTCCAAATAGTACAAGAAAAACCACTACAAACGAGCAATATTTTGCACTGTTATACAATTTAATAAATCAGGAAGTGATGACATAGTGCTGTATTTTACTTCTTTATCTCTTTTTTTCAACCAAAAATGCTTCGCTTTGATTAGGGGGTACTTGAATAAAAAAAGTGGTCACAGGGGGTACATCACTGAAAAAAGGTTGAGAACCACTGTGTTAGTCCACCACTGTTTGAATCGAGAATCGATTTTGAATCGAATCCCTACTTCCAAGGATCGAATCGAATCGCGTGGTGCCCAAAAATTCACAGCCCAATAAAATAACTTGTGTTGTTGTTCAGTTTTCTTTGTTTCTGTTCATTGTTGTTTGACTTTTTTGGATGGAGTTATTGCTTTTTGACACAAAAAATCTTTATTTATCAGTTGCATTTTTTTGTATTTAAAAATGACATCAGATAAACCAAGCGTGTTTTGTTTTCCAATTCCCATTCAAGAAACCAAAATTGCCGTGATCAAAACACAGACCGATGGTTCTGGTACACTTTCTTGCCCCTTCGATAAAACCTGTTTATTTACAGCAACCAAGCAGCCTTCATTCTGGCTGATGCGTTCAAAGACAAATGGTTTTCACAGCGCCCCGTGGTTATTGTTGTTAAACCTCAACGATATTACAGTTGTCGTAGTTGTATTTGGCTGTTTTGTCCTAGCTCTAAACTCGGTCCAAGTACAAGCATCTCGTCAGGCGGATCCTGGACAAGAGGAACCCCCATTGAGAGCCGACGAGGCCGTGATTAGCTCGTCAGCTCCCCTCTCCTCTGATGGAGCCGACACACGAGTGCACCCTTAGGACAATCTCCTCCCAGTCTGAGCTGCTCTCCACACACGCTTGCCGGGATGTCAAGTGCTTCCTACAAGAGCCCAAGAGGGCCAGAAATGTAAACAAACACATACTAATGCCCTAAAAGAGAGCCACCTGTGTAATCTACTAACTTGTTTTAGGGACTATTATTCTATCAGTGCAAGAAACCACAGTTGTGGCTTTGTTGTTGTGTAATGTGCATTGTCAGCAGGACCACTCGCGCACACGCTGTCTCCGTTTGTGTTTGTGGGACATTTTGGAGAAACAAACAAATGCGGAACATCTGTCTGTGTACGAGGTGGAATCACGACCCTTCATAGTTGACATTTTTGCTTGCTCGTTTGGAAAGCTGACTCTTAAAGGCCTACTGAAATGAGGTTTTCTTATTCAAACGGGGATAGCAGGTCCATTATCTGTGTCATTTTTGATCATTTCGCGATATTGCCATATTTTTGCTGAAAGGATTTAGTAGAGAACATCGACGATAAAGTTCGCAACATTTGGTCGCTAATAAAAAAGCCCTGCCATTATCGGAAGTAGCAGACGATGTGCGCGTGACGTCACGGGTTGTAGGGCTCCTCAAATCCTCACATTGTTAACAATAATAACCACCAGCAGCGAGAGCGATTTGGACCGAGAAAGCGACAATTTCCCCATTAATTTGAGCGAGGATGAAAGATTTGTGGATGAGGATATTGAGAGTGAAGGACTAGAAAAAAGAAAAAAAAAAGGCGATTGCAGTGGGAGCGATTCAGATGTTATTAGACAAGTTTACTAGGATAATTCTGGAAAATCCCTTATCTGCCTATTGTGTTGCTAGTGTTTTAGTGAGATTATAAGGTACTTGAAAGTCGGAGGGGTGTGCCCACGGCCGCCATTGTCTCAGTGGGAGGAGGTAATAGTCGCCGCAGCAGCTGCAGGAGGAGGACGCCGGCTCCGCTCATAACTACGGTAAGAGCCAACTTATTCCCACAATTTTCTCACCGAAACCTGCCGGTGGACATGTGGTCGGGATCCCTGTTTGATTGACCTCTCTGTTCCATTATAAAGCTTCACCTTCGAGAATTTTAAACAAGGAAACACCGGCTGTGTTTGTGTGGCTAAAGGCTAAAAGCTTCCCACCTCCATCTTTCTACTTTGACATCTCCATTATTAATTGAACAAATTGCAAAAGATTCAGCAACACAGATGTCCAGAATACTGTGTAATTATGCGATTAAAGCGGACTACTTATAGCTTGGATCGGGCTGGAAAATAATGTCCGCTACAACCTGAGACGTCAAACGCACGCGTCATCATACGCGTCATCATACACGTCATCATACCGCGACGTTTTCAACACGACACTTCGCGGGAAATTTAAAATTGCAATTTAGTAAACTAAAAGGCCGTATTGGCATGTGTTGCAATGTTAATATTTCATCATTGATATATAAACTATCAGATTGCGCGGTCGGTAGTAGTGGGTTTCAGTAGGCCTTTAAAAACTGCACTTTTTAGGGAAAGTTTGCCTATTGTTTACAATGCTTATGAGAGACAAGGAGACACAACTTGTTTGTGTTTATTTTTTGCATTCCAATTTTTTAAAAAATTTGTCTTTTTAGGTGGCTAGCAGCTAGCAGCTAATGGGAACAATCCATTCTACCTCAAATTCACTACAAAAATTAATCCAAAAGTCTCCAACAATACTTAACCTCTAAAGGCCTTAGTGGCCACATGCGTGGACACCATCTTTTAGCTCTTATTTCCAAAATTGTGTACAATACTGAATTGGGGTCTTATGGCCACTTATGTGGACACTTATACTGTCATCTGGTGGTGTCAGAAGAGTACAACATACAATGAAATTTGGAAAAAAAAGTGTA
This sequence comes from Nerophis ophidion, assembly GCF_033978795.1. Taxonomy (NCBI): domain Eukaryota; kingdom Metazoa; phylum Chordata; class Actinopteri; order Syngnathiformes; family Syngnathidae; genus Nerophis; species Nerophis ophidion. The sequence goes on from NC_084634.1 coordinate 28,343,230, forward strand.
AAAATAAGAATTAGCATGTCACTAAACTAAACTTTGTTCATGCAACCAACTTTGCTTCCATACTTCCGCTTTCTCTCGGTTTTACCATACACATTTTTTATTTATATCGATTGCATGTCTATCGCAACATATAAATGTACAAAATAAAATTGTCATAATACAGAACATATTGAGTACATGCAAAAAATGACTTTCTTGAGTGGTTGAGTTAATGAATTATATATGAATTTAATGCCCTGCGATGGCGACTTGTCCAAGGTGTACCCCACCTTCCGCCCGATTGTATCTGAGATAGGCACCAGTGCCCCCCGCGACCACGAAGGGAATAACGGTAGAAAATGGATGGATGGGTGTCACTAAACATGAAGTACACGTTTGTTACTTATGGACTAAACACATCATATAAAAATATGATTTTTAGTTTTTTATTCTAATTAGGGTCCAATAAGCCCAAATAGCAAAGAGAAATAAAAAAAAGCATGTAAACAAACAGCTTGGGCCTTAAGAGGTTAATTTATGTCCCATAACCTGCAAGATGTAAGCGAGCTTCTTGCGTCAGCATCTGAACGGCTTGTCAGTTTGTAATGCACAACACAATGCAATAAAACGCCAATCTGTACTAAGTGAAGAATAGGGGCGGTATAGCTCGGTTGGTAGAGCGTCCGTGTCAGCAACTAGAGGGTTGCAGGTTCGATTCCCGCTTCCGCCATCCTAGTCACTGCCGTTGTGTCCTTGGGCATGACACTTTACCCACCTGTTCCCAGTGCCACCCACACTGGTTTAAATGTAACTTAGATATTGGGTTTCACTATGTAAAGCGCTTTGAGTCACTAGAGAAAGGCGCTATATAAATATAATTCACTTCACTTCACACAAGAACCATCATATTACAGTATCTGTAAAGTATTAGCCCACATTTCATGTTTTGTCTGTACACAGCTAGATGGACAGCGTATGTAGTTGCCATGATCAATATTATAGTAACTTGCTGGATGGAAAGTGGTCTGTTTGGTCCAGCTGGGGGGGATAATGTTTCCGGTTTTTTTTTCGACATAGCTTGGCTCCACATTCCACACTAACAGAGTCAAAGTCAGGCCAACCTTACTTTCTCGTCTTCTGTCTGCTCCAAAGTCTCACCTTTCCTTTGTGATCGCTGCTAGGAGCAGCTGTTAATCCTCCGTATATTCAGGTTCAAAAAGATAAGGTTTTGAATCCTCAATTGTCCAAAAAACAGTCGTTTTCGTTGTCTGTCGCCAAGTCTGCCATTATTAGAACTCACTCGCTTTGTTTCCTGAACAGGTTCCTTTTGCGCACCCAGACTTATTCTGAGCTTGCGCAGACTCTGTTTGCGCTCACGGTGTATTGCTCATTATCTACGTGTGCGACATTCCTCCCTGTTGTTTAAACTTTAGACAAGGGTTGTCCAAAATGCGGCCCGAGGTTTTGTGGTATATATATATATATATATATATATACATAAAATCACAAGACTACATCTCTACAGAACTGTTTCATGAGGGGTTCCCTCAATCGTCAGGAGATTTTAATGGAAGCATTCACATACCATGGTTTATATGGGGCACAGAGTGGGTAGGTACAGGCAGGCGTGGGGGCGTGGTGATTGGCTCATGTGTTACATAGGAGGTGTTTCCGTCTGTGACGGCATGCTGATATAATTTCACTGCGCTTGTTGAGGGATGACAGGTCTGGGTGATATATAATAAACAGTTTCTCTTTCAAGCATAGGTTGCATCTTTTATTACCATTGTTGTAAGGTGTGCTGGATGCAAGAATTTGCTATGTTATTGAATATACAACATTATTGTCTTTGAGGTTCCATATGTGCTTGCTGAGTTCTGTAGAATTCCAGAGGCTCTGGTTTCTAAAAGAAGACTTCAGATTATTCCATCTGGCTTTAAACTCTCCTTCGGTTAATCCTACGTACGTGTCGGATGTGTTAATGTCCTTGCATTTATAAAAATAAAAAAAAGAACAATAGTGTCACAGTGGCTTACACTTGCATCGCATCTCATAAGCTTGACAACACTACTCAGTGGCCTAGTGGTTAGTGTCCTGAGATCGGTAGGTCGTGAGTTCAAATCCCGGCCGAGTCATACCAAAGACTATAAAAATGGGACCGATTACCTCCCTGCTTGGAACTCAGCATTAGGGGTTGGAATTGGGGGTTAAATCACCATAAAAAAACTGATTCCCGGGCGCGGCACCGCTGCTGCCCACTGCTCCCAGGGGCTGATCAAGGGTGATGGGTCAAATGCAGTGAATAATTTCGCCACATCTTATATGTGTGTGACAGTCATTGGTATTTTAACTTTTAACTTTAACTTAACACACTGTGTCCAATATTTTCACAAAGATAAGTCATATTTTTGGTTCGTTTAATAGTTAAAACAAATTTACATTATTGCAGTCAGTTGATAAAACATTGTCCTTTACAATTATAAAAGCTTTTTTTTCAAAAATCTACTACTCTGCTAGCATGTCAGCAGACTGGGGTAGAATCTGCTGAAATCCTATGTATTGAATGAATACAGTATCGTTTTGAATCGGAAAAATATCGTTTTTGAATTGAGAATCGAATCGGAAAAAATCGATATATTATCGAATGGTGACCCCAATAATCAATATAGAATCGAATCGTGGGACACCCAAAGATTCGCAGCCCTAATATATATATATATATATATATACAAACTTTGTACATACATTCATATATATGCATATATGCTTTCATATATATATACATATAAACATTCATATATATATATATATATATACATTCATATATACACATATACCTTCATATATATATGCATATATACATTCATGTATATATATATATATATATATATATATATGTTCATATATATATATATATACACGTTCATATATACACATTCATATATATATATATATATATACACATATATACATTCATATGTATTCACATGTATACATTCATATACATATACTTATATACATTCAAATACATATAAACCTCGTTTCCATATGAGTTGGGAAATTGTGTTAGATGTAAATATACATTTATTCAGGTGTACTGGAGAAGAGGCTACGCCGGATAGTCGAACCTCGGATTCAGGAGGAACAGTGTGGTTTTCGTCCTGGTCGTGGAACTGTGGACCAGCTTTATACTCTTGGCAGGGTTCTTGAGGGTGCATGGGAGTTTGCCCAACCAGTCTACATGTGCTTTGTGGACTTGGAGAAGGCATTCGACAGTGTCCCTCGGGAAGTTCTGTGGGGAGTGCTCAGAGAGTATGGGGTACCGGACTGTTTGATTGTGGCGATCCGCTCCCTGTACGATCAGTGTCAGAGCTTGGTCCGCATTGCCGGCAGTAAGTCGGACACATTTCCAGTGAGGGTTGGAGTCCGCCAAGGCTGTCCTTTGTCAGTGATTCTGTTCATGACTTTTATGGACAGAATTTGTAGGTGCAGTCACGGCGTTGAGGGGTTCCGGTTTGGTGGCCACGGGATTAGGTCTCTGCTTTTTGCAGATGATGTGGTCCTGATGGCTTCATCCGGCCGGGATCTTCAGCTCTCACTGGATCGGTTCGCAGCCGAGTGTGAAGCGACCGGGATGAGAATCAGCACCTCCAAGTCCGAGTTCTTGGTTCTCGCCCGGAAAAGGGTGGAGTACCATCCCCGGATTGGGGAGGAGACACTGCCCCAAGTGGAGGAGTTCACGTACCTAGGAGTCTTGTTCACGAGTGGGGGAAGAGTGGATCGTGAGATCGACAGGCGGATTGGTGCGGCGTCTTCAGTAATGCGGACGTTGTATCGATCTATTGAGGTGAAGAAGGAGCTGAGCCAGAAGGCAAAGCTCTCAATTTACCGGTCGATCTACGTTCCCATCCTCACCTATGGTCATGAGCTTTGGGTTATGATCGAAAGGATAAGATCACGGGTACAAGCGGCCGAAAGGAGTTTCCTCCGCCGGTTGGCGGGGCTCTCCCTTAGCAATACAATCGGCAAGATAGGATGGAGCTAGACCGTGTAGTATTTTATACGTAAGTAGTAAAACCTTAAAGTCACATCCTAAGTGCACAGGAAGCCAGTGCAGGTGAGCCAGTACAGGCGTAATGTGATCAAACTTTCTTGTTCTTGTCAAAAGTCTAGCAGCCGCATTTTGTACCAACTGTAATCTTTTAATGCTAGACATGGGGAGACCCGAAAATAATACGTTACAGTAGTCGAGGCGAGACGTAACAAACGCATGGATAATGATCTCAGCGTCTTTAGTGGACAGAATGGAGCGAATTTTAGCGATATTACGGAGATGAGAGAAGGCCGTTTTAGTAACGCTTTTAATGTGTGACTCAAAGGAGAGAGTTGGGTCGAAGATAATACCCAGATTCTTTACCGTGTCGCCTTGTTTAATTGTTTGGTTGTCAAATGTTAGAGTTGTATTAATAAATAGAGTTCGGTGTCTAGCAGGACCGATAATCAGCATTTCCGTTTTTTTGGCGTTGAGTTGCAAAAAGTTAGCGGACATCCATTGTTTAATTTCATTAAGACACGCCTCCAGCTGACTACAATCCGGCGTGTTGGTCAGCTTTAGGGGCATGTAGAGTTGGGTGTCATCAGCATAACAGTGAAAGCTAACACCGTATTTGCGTATGATGTCACCTAGCGGCAGCATGTAGATGCTGAAGAGTGCAGGGCCAAGGACCGAACCCTGGGGAACTCCACACGTTACCTTAACGTAGTCCGAGGTCACATTGTTATGGGAGACACACTGCATCCTATCAGTAAGATAAGAGTTAAACCAAGACAGGGCTAAGTCTGACATACCAATTCGTGTTTTGATACGTTCTAATAAAATATTATGATCGACGGTATCGAAAGCAGCGCTAAGATTGAGGAGCAGCAACATAGATGACGCATCAAAATCCATCGTTAGCAATAGATCATTAGTCATTTTTGCGAGGGCTGTCTCCGTGGAGTGATTTGCCCTGAAACCGGATTGAAAGGTTTCACATAGATTGTTAGACGCTAAGTGTTCATTTAACTGCTCCGCAACAATTTTTTCAAGGATTTTTGAAATAAAGGGAAGGATCGAGGTTAGGTCTTTTAAGAAGAGGATGAATAACCGCTTTTTTGAATGCTAGGGGAACAGTGCACGAGGAGAGTGATAAGTTTATAATATTCAGCACTGATGGACCTAATAATACAAAGAGCTCCTTGATCAGTTTCCCAGGAAGAGGGTCAAGTAAGCATGTTGTCTGTTTTATTCCATTTACACGTTGTAACAATTCCTCTAATGTTATTTCCTCAAAACGAGAGAAACTATTTTGGAGGGCAGTATCCGCCGTATATACCATCGTATCAGTGTTAATAGAACCCCGTTGTAGCTGGGACGCATTGTCTTTAATCTCCTTTCTAATGACTTCAATTTTGTTACTAAAGAATTGCATAAAGTCTGCGTTCAAAGGACTCCGGCTTGTTAGTGATTCCCAAAGCCCAAAAAAAGTCTGCGGGCTATAGAGCGTTTACCGTTCGGGCTCCAGTACTCTGGAATGCCCTCCCGGTAACAGTTCGAGATGCCACCTCAGTAGAAGCATTTAAGTCTCACCTTAAAACTCATTTGTATACTCTAGCCTTTAAATAGACTCCCTTTTTAGACCGGTTGATCTGCCGTTTCTTTTCTTTTTCTTCTATGTCCCACTCTCCCTTGTGGAGGGGGTCCGGTCCGATCCGGTGGCCTTGTACTGCTTGCCTGTGTATCGGCTGGGGACATCTCTGCGCTGCTGATCCGCCTCCGCTTGGGATGGTTTCCTGCTGGCTCCGCTGTGAACGGGACTCTCGCTGCTGTGTTGGATCCGCTTTGGACTGGACTCTCGCGACTGTGTTGGATCCATTGTGGATTGAACTTTCACAGTATCATGTGAGACCCGCTCGACATCCATTGCTTTCCTCCTCTCCAAGGTTCTCATAGTCATCATTGTCACCGACGTCCCACTGGGTCATTATTGTCACCGATGTCCCACTGGGTGTGAGTTTTCCTTGCCCTTATGTGGGCCTACCGAGGATGTCGTGGTGGTTTGTGCAGCCCTTTGAGACACTAGTGATTTAGGGCTATATAAGTAAACATTGATTGATTGATTGATTGATTGATTTATCAACAACATCCAGAAACGTCGCCGGCTTATCTGGGCCCGAGATCATCTAGGATGGACTGATGCAAAGTGGAAAAGTGGTTTGTGGTCCACATTTCAAATTGTTTTTGGAAATATTTGACATCGTGTCATCAAGACCAAAGGGGAAGCAAACTATCCAGACTGTTATCGACACAAAGTTCAAAAGCCAGCATCTGTGATGGTATGGGGGTGCATTAGTGCCCAAGGCATGGGTAACTTACACATCTGTGAAGGCACCATTAATGCCGAAAGGTACATACAGGTTTTGGAACAACATATGTTGCCATCCAAGCGCCGTCTTTTTCATGGATGCCCCTGCTCATTTCAAAAAGACAATGCCAAGCCACATTCAGCACGTGTTACAACAGCGTGGCTTCGTAAAAAAAAAAGAGGGTGGGTACTTTCCTGGCCCGCCTGCAGTCCAGATCTGTCTCCCATCCAAAATGTGTGGCGCATTATGAAGCGTAAAATACGACAGCGGAGACCCCGGACTGTTGAACGACTGAATCTCTACATAAAACAAGAATGGGAAAGAAGTCCATTTTCAAAGCTTCAACAAATAGTTTCCTCAGTTCCCACACGTTTATTGAGTGTTGTTAAAAGAAAAGGTGATGTAACACAGTGGTGAACATGCCCTTTCCCAACTACTTTGGCACGTGTAGCAGCCATGAAATTCTAAGTTAATTACTATTTGCAAAAAAAAAATAAAGTTTATGAGTTTGAACATCAAATATCTTGTATTTGTAGTGCATTCAATTGAATTTGGGTTGAAAAGGATTTGCAAATCATTGTATTCCGTCTTTATTTACATCAACATAATTTCCCAACTTATATGGAAATGGGGTTTGTATATATACATTCATATATATATACATACATTCATAAATATATATATGCATGTATACATATACGTGTGTGTGTGTATATATATATATATATATATATATATATATATATATATATATATATATATATATATCAGAAAAATCCTTTCCTGCCCTGGTGCCTCTATCTTCCTGTTGGATTCCTTGTTCTGCTGCCCCTTCACTTTCTCTTCCATTTCCTTCCAGCACACCTGTTTACCATTATTCAAACTTGCCTATTGAGTATAACCTGATGCTCCTTGCCGGTGCTGGATCATTGTGCTTTGTACCTTGTGTTTGTCTTCTGTGCACTTTTTTCTTGCCTTGTTTTTTTTTTACCCCACTAATAAAAAGGGCTTTTACCTGCACACTGCCTTTCGTGCTCTGCATCCTGTATTCCAACAATGCCAATACAAACATATAAACAAATCAAGTAAATTGTCCAGTCCCACGTTGGGTGTGCGTTTTAATAAACTACACCTGTTAAAGTGTACCACTTTTATTCGTGATTAATCGTGTGGAGTTTGATTAACCGGGATTAAATATTTTAACTGTTTGACAGCCCTACTGTAGTATAAACCAAAGGTGTTTAAGCATTGACTGTATCATTGCTCCCTGAAGACAGTCTTTATATTTCTTTAGCCTCCCCTGCAGATAGCGAGCATATAGCTCAGATATCTATTCGCCTGCATTAATAAACGAGTGGCTCTGTGGAAGCCCCCACTGATAAGAGATCAAGATTTAACATTCCATCCTTTGATGTCGGCACCAGTTTACCCCCAACATTACACGGGGAGGAAAGGAAAACAAGCATGTTGTAATTATGGGAGAAGTCATTTCTTCGGACTTCCTGTTATTGGGAACACGCTGCAAATAGGCCGATGGCACGATATCAGGCACATTAACAATGTTTCCCCTTCCCACTTTGATGTGCTGAGAAAGAGAGAGACACACACACACACACTTTTGTATTTGTTACCTTCTTGAGACGTCCAAAAAATGCCTCCCTCTTTAGGACCACCCTTTCTAGATATATAAGGATTTGTATTTAGAACATTAATGATGTATCCAAACTATGCAAATACAAACCGGCTTGTTGTAAAAAATAAGTTGGAATTTCACATGTGTGCAATGTTATGATAAAAGTTGGAATTTTACTCAATAACAGTCGCAATTTTACGGAAAAAAGCTTAATATTTTTGCTTTTTAATGAAAAGAGTCGGAATTTTACTTAACAAAAGTCACAATTTTTAAGAACACTTTAAAATGTTGGCAATATCATAACAATAATCTGAATTTTACTTGGCAAAATTCAAACAAAAGTCATAATTTTACAAAAAAAATGTCACTATTTTACGAGAACAAATGAATTGGCAATATCGTGATAAAAGTGGAGTGTTTTAAGTCTCGTCTTAAGACCTACTTTTATTCTTTGTCTTTTAACACTACATGAGTTGTGTGGTCCTTGGTTGTCCTGTGTTTTTTTAAATTTAGATTTCTATTTACTGTTTTAATTGGTTTTACCCATTAAAATCATTTTCAATTATATTTATTTTTTATTGTTTTTATATTGATTTTATATTTATTTATGCAGTCATTGGTGGCGCAAAGGATAATATTTGAATATTGTTTTTAATATTGTTGTGCAGCACTTTGGAAACATTGTTGTTGTTTAAATGTGTTATATAAACAAAGTGGATTGGAATGGATAAAAGTCTGAATTTTAGAATAGAATAGAATAGAAATTACTTTATTGATCCCTGGGGGAAATTCAAACAAATGTCACCATTTTGCATGAAAAAGTATTAATTTTGCGAAAAAATACTGCAATAATTTTGGCAATACTATAATAATAATCGGAATTTTACTTGGCAAAATTATGACAAAAGTCATAATTTTACTGAAACATTTCTCTATTCTACAAAAAAAAATAAAGAAATGGCAATATTGTGATAGAAGTCAAAATTTTATATGACAAATGTCATCATTTTGCATTAAAAAATAATTATTTTCCATCAAAAAAAGTAACAATTTTACAAGGATAATATTGCAATATTACAGAAACAAAAAGAATATGATAAATTGTTCCCGATTTTATAAGAAAAAAGTTGACACATTGTGAGAAAAAGACTGCTTTTGGGAAAAGAAAAAAAATTGTTTTTGTTTGTAATTGGTTTTTAATCTTCATTATTTACTTTAAGTTATTACAGTATATGTTATTATATATTTTTTATACATTTTGGTCAAAGGGGGCACATTTCAAATTATTACACACACTTGTTATTTTATATGTTGACCAGAGGGGGAGCACTTTAAAAAGCGACATATAGACAATTAGAAAAATCGCTCCTTTTTGGGACCACCCTCATTTTGAGAGATTTAACCACCAGGGGTGCAAATGATAATGGACTTGGAGAAGGCATCCGACCGTGTCCCTCGGGAAGTCCTGTGGGGAGTGCTCAGAGAGTATGGGGTACCGGACTGTCTTATTGTGGAGGTCCGCTCCCTGTATGATCAGTGTCAGAGCTTGGTCCGCATTGCTGGCAGTAAGTCGGACACGTTTCCAGTGAGGGTTGGACTCCGCCAAGGCTGTCCTTTGTCAGTGATTCTGGTCGTAACTTTTATGGACAGAATCTCTAGGCACAGTCAAAGCGTTGAGGGGTTCCGGTTTGGTGGCCGCGGGATTGGGTCTCTGCTTTTTGCAGATGATGTGGTCCTGATGGCTTCATCTGGCCGGGATCTTCAGCTCTCACTGGATCGGTTCGCAGCCGAGTGTGAAGCGACCGGAATGAGAATCAGCACCTCCAAGTCCGAGTCCATGGTTCTCGCCCGGAAAAGGGTGGAGTGCCATCTTCGGGTTGGGGAGGAGACCCTGCCCCAAGTGGAGGAGTTCAAGTACCTAGGAGTCTTGTTCACGAGTGGGGGAAGAGTGGATCGTGAGATCGACAGGCGGATCGGTGCGGCGTCTTCAGTAATGCGAACGTTGTATCGATCCGTTGTGGTGAAGAAGGAGCTGAGCCGGAAGGCAAAGCTCTCAATTTACCTGTAGATCTACGTTCCCATCCTCACCTATGGTCATGAGCTTTGGGTCATGACCGAAAGGATAAGATCACGGGTACAAGCGGCCGAAATGAGTTTCCTCCGCCGGGGCTCTCCCTTAGAGATAGGGTGAGAAGCTCTGCTATCCGGGAGGAACTCAAAGTAAAGCCGCTGCTTCTCCACATCGAGAGGAGCCAGATGAGGTGGCTCGGGCATCTGGTCAGGATGCCACCCGAACGCCTCCCTAGGGAGGTGTTTAGGGCACGTCCAGTCGGCAGGAGGCCACGGGGAAGACCCAGGACACGTTGGGAAGACTATGTCTCCCGGCTGGCCTGGGAACGCCTCGGGATCCCCCGGGAAGAGCTAGACGAAGTGGCTGGGGAGAGGGAAGTCTGGGCTTCCCTGCTTAGGCTGCTGCCCCCGCGACCCGACCTCGGATAAGCGGAAGATGATGGATGGATGGATGGATGGGTGCAAATGAGACATTCTCTAATAGATGCAATGGTTTTCCATATTGGGACCATGATTTTGGTCCAAACTTGTTCACCGGTCCTCATATGGAAGGTACTTTGCCTTATTGATGTCTCAAGAAGGACAGGAATACATGGACACACGCACACGCGCACCACACACACACACACACACACACAGGCAGCGTTTCGAGAAAAAATGACGAACAGAAATCCGATCTTTCAACTAGAACTCTGCTGGTTTGGCATGAATCGAATTGGTGTCGTCTTCACGAACTGTTCCTGCTAAACACACCACAGAATTCAAGCTTATGTTTGGACTCTCTTCACATGTTTTTCGGCATACGACTGCGAGAGAGAGAAGAAAAAAAAGACGCTGGTTCAAGTCTGGTTCATGGTAACAGTTTTCTGCAGCTGGTAATCTCCCACTGACCACCTAAATAGAAAATTATACATCTCCCCAAAGTGTCAATGCGAAGTAAAAAGCAAAGACACATCCAAATATTATATTTAACCCCGAAATGGATATGTTTGCGTGTAACATCTCCCTGGGAGCTGCGGTTCTCCGCTGCTCTCTGGAGCGAGGAGTCAATGCCGTAGCGGCACGCAAGCTGCAATTTTAACGCAAACACCGCTATAAAAGTGGGAGGTCCCACTATTATTAGTGGTGAGGATTCGAAAAGACAGCAGCAGCCGCAGCTGTGCATGAAGAACATATTAAAAGGGATTGTCGTCGCAGGGTTTGATCGCAGACAGTGTGGAGGGGAAACTAAGGAGCAAATAATCCACAACACTGTGGAAGTCCAAGAACGGGCAAGAAGATAGGGAGAAAATTCCAAAGCACATTTTTAACACAAAACTATTTCAAAATAGTCAAACAAAATAGAGCCTTCATTTTCCTTGATGTCTGAATTATTGGGACAAAAATCTGATTAATAGTCATGTTGCCAATGTTTTTGAGTTACATTGTGTCATTTGTCCCGGTGTGCTGGCCTGTCTCCTGGTATATAAGCAATGCTCTTAACTAGCGATAAATATATTTTTCGTACAGTGGCAATTCCCAGTACGTGGGAAACGATACAGGTACCAATTTTCGGTACTTTTGTGTGTGGTTATAAATGTTAGCATATGTTCTGTATAGGGTTGTACGGTATACTGGTATTAGTATAGTATTGCGATATTAATGAATCATATTCGGTACTATACAGTCTCTAAAAAGTACCAGTCCCCCACCTCTCCCGTCCAAAGGCAAAACCTAGTAACTCACTTCTAGCTGATTTTGAGAAAACAAAGGAAAACCCATCTATCTTGATGCTGTCTTACAAAGATCTACAAAGTCATCAAACGTATAGATGTTTTCTTGAGCTTTCATTTTCTTGCCAATTGAGCCATGGATTGAATCTGCTCTCATTGCTTTGTTGGGTCTGCTTCTGTCTCTGGCCATTCTCCCTCCACCCCAGCGGACAATGGCGTGGATCACCGCAGAGGCCACCACAGTGGATATGTTTCTTTTACTTTTTATTCATAGCTGTATGTAGAAGTGTCTGGTTGTATCTGCTGCTTTAATGTCTTTAATGTCCTCTGTGTTCTTTGATGTTTGATGTTTCCCTCTTACACGCATGGAAGAGGGATGTGTAATATGGCTATGAGTTGTTGTTTTTCCCTTGGCCTCAGTCTGCACCCCCTCTCCAGGGCCCAGGCTAAGACCGATTTTTTAAATTTTATTTTAATGTTCTATCCCCCCTCCTTGTTTACCTGTATGTCATCTTTTTTGTAAGGGGCGCTGGAAGCCGGCAGACCCGTCAGCGATCCTGTTCTGTCTCCCTGTAATGTTTGTCTGATCTTGAATGGGATTGTGCTGAAAATTGTAATTTTCCTGAAGGAACTCTCCTGACGGAATAAATAAAGTACTATCTAATCTAATCTATCTAATCATAAACGTGTGACCTTTCTCCAGATATTTTATCACAATCTCGGGTGGGCCCCATTCTGCGTTTGCACATTGGTCAAGAGCCGTGTACGGCGTCCGGTTTTTATTTTGACCTCCACAGTTATCTGCCAAAAGAGTATGCAAGGGGTAGAATCCAGAACAATACATTTAATGAAGGCGCTTACGACGTCCTGGGCCAATCTTCCAAATATCCCCTAGTGCCATAATATCACATAATCAGGTTGACCGTCGGCCCCCATTCGTGCAAATGTCTCATTAAAGACAATAAGGCGACTGACAAAGAAGGTCCGATTGGTCCCTTGAGATACTAGGTTTTTCTGTTGTATCTACGTGGTTATGTGGTAGTTGCTAGGTCCTGCCATGCGCGTAACAGCTTACTTACGGAGCAAATTACAATATCGCATACACTAATGTAAAGCATCTCACCTAGGAACTCCAAAATTATTATCAGCTCAATTTTGACCAAAATTTAGTTACTGGGTTTTGCCTTTGGAGGGGAGACCTGCACCCCTGTCGTCGTAACATCATGTCATTGCTGGTTTACGAGCACAGGAGCATGTTCGGCAGCGCACAATTACGGAGTACTTACGAGCAAGACACAGTGTATAGACAGAAAAGGGAGAACGGACGCATTTTGGCTTAAAAACTAACGATAAAGGTGAAGTTATAACACTCAAACGCCCTCAGGAAGAGGTGCTTTAAGACATGCAACTTTAAAGTCCAGCCGCAGTCTGCAGTGTTTTAGCTACTTCTAAATCACTAATCCTCGCCTCCATGGCGACAAATAAAGTACGTTTCTTACAAGTATCATCCCTACAGGACGAGGAATAGCTAAACATGCTTCACAACACACCGTAGCTAACCGGCGTCACAATGTAAACAAACCCCATTGGTGGATCTACACCTGACATCCACTGTAATGATACCAAGTACATGAGCGTATCGAATCGATACTACTATGATTACATCATCTTCCTTAGTTTAAAAAAAAATGTATATTATGTTTATAAACTCAGGAAATGTTTCCCTGGACACGAGGACTTTGAATATGACCAATGTATGATCCTCTAACTACTTGGTATCGGATTGATACCCACATTTGTGGTATCATCCAAAACTAACGTAAAGTATCAAACAACTGAAGAATAAGTGAATATTGCATTTTAACAGAAGTGTAGATAGAACATGTTAAAAGAGAAAGTAAGCAGATATTAACAGTAAATTAACAAGTAGAATAATACATTTTCTACCTCTTGTCCTTAACAATTTTGTCAAATTAAACGAATGATAAATGACACAATATGTTACTGCATATGTCAGCAGACTAAATTAGGAGCCTTTGTTTGCTTACTTTCTGTCACGCCCAGAAAATCATATTTTGTTTTGGTCATGTTATGTTTTGTTTTTTGGACATTCAGTTCTTGCTTTTGCACTTCCTTGTTTTCTTTGTTTCCATAGCAACTCATTAATTTTCACCTGGCCCTCATGTCACGCCCCTGTCCTCAGCCCTCACACCTGTTTGTAATGATCATAGTTATTATTTAAACCACAGTTACCAGGTAGTCAGTCTGGCAACTTCACATCCCGTATTCCTCAACTCCTTTCATGCCAAAGACCATGCTGTTCCTTTTGTCCACGCCACGTAAGTTTTGTTATTCATGCCACAGTGCAAGTGTTTTTGTTTCATGTTCATAGTTTGTAGCATTTATGCTAGTCATTTGTTTTTCATAAGTCAAGTTTGTTCTCCGCCATTGTGCGCGCCATTTGTTTGCCTTTTTGTAGTTTGTTTGTATAGTAATAAATCAAAATGTACTTACATTCACGTCTCGCTCATGCCAATTTCCCTTTGCATCTAAGAAACAAACTATTCCATAGTCTAAGTCATAGTGTGACACTTATTACTAAAAGACAAGTTGTCTTGTATGTTCACAATTTTATTTAAGGACAAACTTGCAATAATAAATATGTGTTTAAAGTACCCTAAGATTGTTTTGTTAAAATAAAGTTTTTTTGTGGTCCCTTTTATTTAGAAAATTACCGAAAAGTATCAAAATAATTTTGGTACCGGAACCAAAATATTGGTAGCGGTACAACACTAGTTCCGGACTACAAGCCATTACTTTTTTCTAACCCTTTAAACTGTGGCTTATAAAACAGTGCAGCCTCCTAGTTTCTGATGAGGGACAGGTGCGTGGAGCCAGGGCTCAGAGGCAGGAGTCAAGTTACTGCAACACACAACAACACGGAACTAGAGCTTAGAAAGTTAGAGCACTGGGCAGAAACTAAACACTAAACATTACAAAACACCCCCAAAACCAAAACAAGGCATGACCTGAACTACAGGTCATAACACTTAAGTTGTGCCCTACAAGTGGTAAGACAGTAAGTATTGTACTTATTACACACCAGCTGTATGATTATAATGTGCAATTTAGTCATAGTTTTTATTAATACATTTGGAGGTGTTAAAAAGGCCACGTAAAATTGGTCATTCTAAAAAGTAGCATGCCCATTTTGAAAAGTGGAGGCTTACTGTACTTATTGAGTGTTTTCTATCAGGCATAACGTATTTTCCGGACTACAAGGCACACTTAAAATCCTTTTTTTCCCCCTCAAAACTCGACAGTGCGCCTTAGAAACCGGTGCACCTAAAGTACGGAATAATTCTGGTTTTGCTTACCGACCTCGAAGCAATTTTATTTGGTACATGGTGTACTGATAAGTGTGACCAGTCGAGACCCAGGATGGACCGCTCGCCTGTATCGGTTGGGTACATCTCTACGCTGCTGATCCGCCTCCGCTTGAGATGGTCTCCTGTGGACGGGACTCTCGCTGCTGTCTTGGATCCGCTTGAACTGAACTCTCGCGGCTGTGTTGGAGCCACTATGGATTGAACTTTCACAGTATCATGTTAGACCCGCTCGACATCCATTGCTTTCGGTCCCCTAGAGGGGGGTTGCCCACATCTGAGGTCCTCTCCAAGGTTTCTCATAGTCAGCATTGTCACTGGCGTCCCACTGGATGTGAATTCTCCCTGCCCACTGGGTGTGAGTTTTCCTTGCCCTTTGGTGGGTTCTTCCGAGGATGTTGTAGTCGTAATGGTTTATGCAGTCCTTTGAGACATTTGTGATTTGGGGCTATAGAAAATGGATGGATGGATGGGCTATATAAATAAACATTGATTGATTGATTGATTGATTGACCAGTCGATGGCAGTCAAACATAAGAGATATGTGTAGACTGCACTATGATGACAATATGACTCAAGTAAACAATACGAACATTTTATATATTCCGTTGAAAATATAGAACATTACACACGGCGCTAAAAAAATCTTTAAAAATGTTTTAGTACAACTTTGGATAAGCTATGAAGCCGCACTACTAAGTGGATTGTCGGCACATTAAACATACGAGTATTATTATGGTGTGTGTATAAGGTAAGACATTATCTGGCGTTTTGTTTCGTAATATTATGCAAAATAAACTTTTCTTACCTTCTGGTACCTGCTGACCTGTACTTGGGATCTGCATAAATCCTGAAAAATTGCACGAGTCCCCCCCCCCCTTTGTCGTCGACAAGCTTCTTGTTTGTCTCTATCATCTTGTTATGTGACATTCATACACAGCTATTGCCATTTCTAATATAAAGTAGTGTAAAGTTCTTACTTATATCTGTCAGTAAACTCGCCAAGAAAGTGCTAAAACATATCGGTGCAGTGAGTTTACATTATTCACCCAAGGAACTTTAGTTACCAGAGAGTTCCGGTGGGACGTTTTTTTGAGGAGATGTTGCTCCGTTATTGATTGAAGTAAAGTCTTTAAAGTAAAGTCTTTAAAGCAGTTAGCTCCATCTTTTGAGACTTCTTCCACTCCCGTCCTTGCACGCCACACCGCTACAACAAAGATGACGGGGAGAAGACGCTGCCGAAGGTGAGACACTTAAACGGCGCATCCGGAAGTGACGGTCAGAAAGTGGCTTGAAGATTATCTGTAAAACATAACCTATGCAACATTTTGACTAAAGAACCACCATTACATGATATGTAGACCACAAGGAAGTGTTTTACATTCAGAAAAAATTTATATTAATATGACTCCTTTAATGCGCCCTATAATCTTGTGCGCCTTATATATGAAAAAAGATCTGAAACAAACCATTCATCGGCAGTGGCTTTATAATCCGGTGCGCCCTATGGTCCGTAAAATACGGTACTTGCTTTATTGACATGGGCAATTGCAACAGCTTGCAATAAAACAGTGCTTCTCTTTTTTTTTTTTTGTTACACCCCCCAGCCCTCCGCTTTCCACCATGACTACAAATAGTTGTAAGTACACCTGTGTTAAACTGACTTCAATCAATCAATCAATGTTTATTTATACAGCCCGAAATCACAGGTGTCTCAAAGGGCTGCACAAGCCACAACA
>NC_084634.1:28365153-28437653 GCF_033978795.1 Nerophis ophidion
TTATGTTGTGTTACGGTGCGAATGTTCTCCCGTAACATGTTTGTCCTTGTTGTTTGGTGTGGGTTCACAGTGTAGCGCATATTTGTAACAGTGATAAAGTTGTTTATACGGCCACCCTCAGTGTAACCTGTATGGCTGTTGATCAAACATGCCTTGCATTTACTCATGTGTGTAAAATCTGCATATATTATGTGACAGAGCTGAGACGCTGTTTGTAGGGAGGAAAAGCGGACAAAACTACAGGTTGTAGAGGACGCTAAAGGCAGGTTCGTTGAGACACGCCCCCAATATTGATGGGGACGTGGAAATCAGGAGAAATTCGGGAGAATGGTTGCCCCGGGAGATTTTCGGGAGGGGCACTGAAATTCTGGAGTTTCCCGGAAAAATTGGCAGGGTTGGCAAGTATGGGTTAACGGTGAATTCCGCGATGAAAAAAAAACCAGCGCTAATCTTCACGTCGCCGCGACAACCTCAAGTTGACCACATTTTGGCAGAGTAGCTTTTTGAAAGACTTCTGCCTCATGGATAACACATCTCCACCCTTATGAGAGTCTGTCAAAAGACGACAACGGAACGTAGCATCAAAGTCATCGCAACGAGACCAAAACTAACTAACTAAACTGTCAGCTATCAACAACTGATGAGTCAAAGTTTTGATTCTGCAGAACAACACATGCACAGGATGTGATTAAAGATTTCCACAATGTGGTTCTGTTGTAGTGGCCGGGTGACTGCCATAGCAATGACGCTCGGAGGATCCTTCAGGCTACCAGTGAGTTATGTTATCTACAGTAGAACACACTTAAGCCTTCTACATGGTAAAAAAAAAACATGGTAAAATGGCTTGTACTTGTGTAGTGCTTTTCTACCTTTTTTCCCAACCACTATTTAACAACACAAATACAACGTTCAAACAACATGCTTCTTTACGACATACTTGCCAACCCTCCCGGATTTTCAGGAAAAATCCCGAAATTCAGCGCCTCTCCCGAAAACCTCCCAGGACAAATTTTTTTCCCGAAAACCTCCCGAAATTCAGGCGGAGCTGGAGATCACGCCCCCTCCAGCTCCATCAGAACCTGACTCAGCAATGTTGTGACCCTCTTAAACAGGACAATACTGCCATCTACTGTACATAAAATAGAATAGAATGTAAATATATTCTACATATATTCTACATTTAAGTGCAGTCAAGGAACATGCATTGGGAGTCTGTTCTGAAGCCCAAAGTAAAGAGACGTAACTTCATCACGTCGCCTGGTTATTGACTCCAACCCAATATATTACACCGTCTATGAGCAAAATGAAGAAATACGCTTGCAAGTTCCAAAACGAATGGAAACAGTCCAAAACGAATGGAAACTCAAACTCAAACAAGAATTTCAGTTTATCCAGTAGAGTTCGAAGGGGAAGGGGTATGTTGCCTGTAAATTTTGTAGAACAGACTTCTCCATTGAACACGACGGCCAAACGGATATACTCAGTTATGAACGGTCAGCGAAGCACAAAGCGTCCGCAGCGCAGCATCGTTTACAACCCAGTATTATGGGCCACCTCGCAAAATGGAGACCCGATGGTGTAACTCATGCTGAGACAAAGATGGCTATGCTGATAGCTAGAGGCAACATCCCGTTCTCATTTGCGGATGTCTACAACAAATCCATGATATATGTTCCCGGATTCGGAGATCGCTTGCCAATACGCAAATGGTAGAACAAAGGTTACTCAAATAGTAAAAGGGCTTCATGATGGCAGAGGGGTTAGTGCGTCTGCCTCACAATACGAAGTTCTTGCATTCCTGGGTTCAAATCCATGCTCGGGATCTTTCTCTGTGGAGTTTGCATGTTCTCCCCGTGAATGCGTGGGTTCCCTCCGGGTACTCCGACTTCCTCCCACTGCCAAAGACATGCACCTGGGGATAGGTTGATTGACAAAATTAAAATTGGCCTAGTGTGTGAATGTGAGTGTGAATGTTGTCTGTCTATCTGTGTTGGCCCTGCGATGAGGTGGCGACTCGTCCAGGGTGTACCCCGCCTTCCGCCCGATTGTAGCTGAGAAAGGCGCCAGCGCCCCCCGCGACCCCTTAAGGGAATAAGCGGTAGAAAAAAGGATGGATGGAAATAGTAAAAGGTAAGTGTTGTCGGGATTTTTTTTAGTAACCAGCAAGCACAGTACAGTTAGTACAACAACTGTGTTTTTATTACTGTGTATTTGATAGGTGCTGTCGGAAATACAACTATTTATTTTATTTATTTATATAATAAAATCCATATATATCGCTAGAATTCACTGAAAGTAAAGTATTTCATACATACATGAAATACTCGAGTTGGTGAATTATACTCCTCCCCTCTTAACCACGCCCCCCACCCCTACCACGCCCCCCCAACAACGTCTTGTACTACACAAATACAACGTCGAAACAATATGCTTTTTGACGACGTTTGTTCAATGTCGGGTTCTGACGGTTTGATCGTTGAAATTTGGTCATTTCCCGACCTATAATCAACAACACAAATACGTTGAAACAACATGCTTTTTGACGACGCTTATTCAATGTTGGGTTCTAAAGTTGGTTGATTCGACCGTTTAAATGTGGTCATTTCCCAACCAAAATTCTACAACACAAATACAACAATGAAACATGCTTTTTGACGACGTTTAGTCAATGTTGGGTTTTGACGTTGATTTGTCCGTTGAAATTTGGTCATTTCCCAACCAATATTCAACAACACAAATACAACATGCTTTTTAACAACTTTTATTCATTGTTGGGTCCTGACATTGATTTGACTGTTGAAATTTGGTCTTTTCCCAACCAAAATCTACAACACAAACAACGTTCAAACAACATGCTTTTTGACGTTTATTAAATGTCAAGTTGTGACGTTGATTTGACCGTTGAAATGTGGTCATTTCCCAACCAATATTCAACAACACAAATACAACATGCTTTTTAACAACGTTTATTCATTGTTGGGTTCTGACATTGATTTGATTGTTGAAATTTGGTCTTTTCCCAACCAAAATTCTACAACACAAACAACGTTCAAACAACATGCTTTTTGACGTTTATTAAATGTCAAGTTGTGACGTTGATTCGACCATTTGACATCAATGTTGTCTCAATTTGCAAATACAAATATTTTTGTATTTTGCCACGTAGTTTCAAAGTCAGTTTTAAAGTACACGTATGTACAATCAATGTTGTATCAATGTCTCTTGCCTCCTGGGTTATCTCCCCCTTTAGAGCACAGCCCTAACTTCCTGGCACTAAACCTGCAGAAAAAAGTTCTTCCCAGCTTTCTCTCGATGTCACCCGGGGTTCTGGAGCCCCTGGTTGACTTCAGCAGTCCCGGGACATAGCTCCAGAACAACTTGGAGTGGACGTAAAAACTGGCAGGAACCCGGCAAACGAGACACCAGAAGGGGCTAAGCATGTTTGCATTTTCACACTTTGCACTATTTTGTTACGTTTTATCAAGCGTTTTTTTATGTCTTCCTTATTTTTGTACCTACATTTTAAGGTTATTGTTAAGTCTTCAATGTCAAATGTTGCTTACATTAATTAGGTGTTTTCCATGCATGCAGGGGGTTGCACCTCACTGCGGGGTCGTTCTCCCGGGATGCAGAACGTACAACTCCAGACAAAGCGTGAAGGTGGAGTATGATTTATTGTCATTAAATCATAGCTTAAACGGAAAAAAAAAAACAGGAAACAAGCAAAAGGAAAGTGTGGCGTTCGCTCGATAAGCTAAAGAACCACAACTTAGCACTGGAATCATGAACAAGGAAACTAACTAGCTGTGGCATCAACATAAAGACTTACATGGACGAGGCATGAAGCGAACACTTGGCATAAACTTTGAATCAGAAATGAACCCAACAGTGACGCCAGGCCGACTGACTGGCAAAAGTAGGCTTAAATAATGCCTCTGATTAGACACAGGTGAGCGTCCCGAACACCAGAGGCAGGTGAAATCAATGAGCAATCATGGCATCCAAACCAAACTCAGAGGTTGTCTTATCTTGGTGAGCATGTTTAATTTGGCTATCTTCTGTTTGGTTTTTGGATTTTGTCAGTTCCTGTTTTATCACTCCCTGTTTTCTTTCCATGTTCCATTAGTTTTCACCTGTCCTCATGTCACGCACCTGATTCATTTGGACTTACGCACCTGTTATTAATCACGTCTGCACTATTTAAGCCTGTAGTTGCCAGGCAGTCAGCCTGGCGACATCACATTCATGCTCTGCTCTCTTGACACTCTGAGTACTCTGTCCAGGTCATAGTTCATGCTGCTCTTTTCTTGCCACGTACGTTTTTTGTTTATTCCAGCCACAGTTTAGTGAGTTTTTTAGTTCATGTTTTCATGTCCATAGTTTACGTCAGGGGTCACCAACGCGGTGCCCGCGGGCACGAGGTCACCCATAAGGACCAGATGAGTAGACTGCTGGCCTGTTCTAAAAATAGCTCAAATAGCAGCACTTACCAGTGAGCTGCCTCTATTTTTTTTTAATTGTATTCATTTAATAGCAAGCTGGTCTCGCTTTGCTTGACATTTTTAATTCTAAGAGAGACAAAACTCAAATAGAATTAGAAAATCCAAGAAAACATTTTAAAGACTTAGTCTTCACTTGTTTAAATAAATACTTTTTTTTTTTACTTTGATTCTTATAACTTTCAGAAAGATAATTTTAGAGAAAAAATACAACCTTAAAAATTATTTTAGGATTTTTAAACACAAATACCTTTTTACCTTTTAAATTCCTTCCTCTTCTTTCCTGACAATTTAAATCATTCATCCATCCATCCATTTTCTACCGCTTATTCCCTTTCGGGGTCGCGGGGGGCGCTGGCGCCTATCTCAGCTACAATCGGGCGGAAGGCAGTGTACACCCTGGACAAGTCGCCACCTCAAGTATTTTTTTATTCATTATTATTGTAAAGAATAAAAAATACATTTTAATTTTTCATTTTAGCTTCTGTTTTTTCGACGGTGAATACTTGAAAAATTTCTTCAAACTTATTATAATTAAAATTCAAAACAATTCTGGCCAATATAGAAAATCTGGAGAATCAAATTTGAATCTTATTTCAAAGTCTTTTGAATTTCTTTTAAAATTTTTGTTCTGGAAAATCTAGAAGAAATAATGATTTGTCTTTGTTAGAAATATAGCTTGGTCCAATTTGTTATATAATCCAACAAAGTGCAGATTGGATTTTAACCTATTTAAAACCTGCCATCAAAATTCTAAAATTAATATTAATCAGGAAAAATTACTAACGATGTTCCATAAATTATTTTTAAATTTTTTTAAATAGATTCGATTTAGCTAGTTTTTCTCTTCATTTTTTTCGGCTGAATTTTGAATTTTAAAGAGTCGAAATTGAAGATAAACTATGTTTAAAAATTTAATTTTCATTTTTTTCGTGTTTTCTCATCTTTTAAACCGTTCAATTAAGTGTTTTTTTCATCATTTATTCTCTACAAAAAACCTTCCGTAGAAGGAAAAAAAAAGTACGACGGAATGACAGACAGAAATACCCTTTTTTTTTAATATATATATATATATATAAAATAGATTTATTTATTAAAAGGTAAATTGAGCAAATTGGCTATTTCTGGCAATTTATTTAAGTGTGTATCAAACTGGTAGCCCTTCGCATTAATCAGTACTCAAGAAGTAGCTCTTGGTTTCAAAAAGTTGGTGACCCCTGGTTTACGTTATAGTAATAGTTTTTTGTTTTCTTAGCCAAGTTTTGTACCTCCGCTATGAGCGGCTTTTATTTTCACTTTTTGATGGATTAATTAAAAGATGTCATTACCTTCACTTCATGTACTGTTCAGTCGCGTTGCACCACGGGGGGGAAAAAACACACCAAAGTCCACGTCATGACAGAGGTGTCACAAACAGGAACTAAAAGAGTCCAAAACTAATACAAATACAAAAACTAATACTAATACAAAAACATGATCCGGACCACGGATCATGACAATTTCCTTTCCTTTCCGTCTTGATGGCTGAAGGGATTATAATTAAAGATTACACTTGAAAAAAAAAACATGTTTTCATTTAATACATATTTCTCCTGATCCTTAATATCGATAGGTCATAAAAAATATTAATAATTATCGATATTAATCGTGATACAGTTTTCAGCCTTACAATAAAGTAAAACCCCAGCATTCAATTGCCGTACCGTAATTCCTAAATGGTGACTACCACTGAATTGCAGTTGAAACATTTTTTTTTAAAGGAAACACCATGACCAATACTTCTCGGCAATATGAATATAAAGAAAGGTTATAAAGATTGTCTGGGTTGTACATTTAATCCGACATTCTTTGCATTCCTGCCCCCGTACAGAAAACAGCAGTGGCATTAGATTTCCTCTCTGATAGCATCTGATGGGTCTTCCGCCTATTGTGGGTCTGCTCTTGGAGCTTCTTTCAAGTCGCATTACAGCAAAAAGAAGCATGAAAACACGTGCCTTCTATTATTTGTTATTTCAGCATGTTCTGTGCCACAGAGGTTTTGTGCTTCACTGCGTTGTTGGAACACCAGAAAAAAAAGAGACCACCAAAGTCCGCCGTACGTAATCCAACAGCGCGACCTCTCCCCGCCGCTAGAGGCCGAGGTGACTCACGCACCGAGGATGCGGCTTTTCCCGTCGCCATGCCGACGCAGCAGCTCACAACAAGAGGCTTTAGCGGCCCTCCGCTTCTGTTTCCGTCTTGCAAAGAGCTAAAGGGGCTCGCTAAGGAGTCCTGCTCGGACTGCATGTGAAACAGCTTTGGGGATAATTCCTTCCTTTATGGATATCGAACGCATTCAAAGACAGGCTTTGAACTGAGCCAATCAGTCAGGCTTTGTCAAATATTACACAACACGTTGGCTCATAGACAACTGAAGGGATATGAGGTCTATCTGACCCTTAAAACAAGGCGGATGTTTTGGTGTGGTGTATTAGTCTTTTCCAAGATGGCCGCAAAGTGCAAAAAAAACAGATCTGAGTAGGATTGGACCGATAATAGGATATCAATAAATGCCGTTGCTCAAAAAGGTGTGACGATCTGTCACTTCATTTCTGTTTGTTTCCTTGTTTCGTATTTACTTCCCATCAGTGCTCTTATTTTGTTTCCATTTCCTTTTTGTCCCACTGAGCACTGTGGTTCTTCCCTCACCTGCTGCCATACTTGCCAACCCTCCCGGATTTTCCGGGAGACTCCCAAAAACCTCCCGGGACAAATTTTCTCCCTAAAATCTCCCGAAATTCAGGCGTAGCTGGAGGCAACGCCCCCTCCAGCTCCATGAGAACCTGACTCAATGTTGTGACCCTCTTAAACAGGACAATACTGCCATCTACTGTACATAGAATAGAATGTAAATATATTCTACATTATTTTCGGGTCTCCCCATGTCTAGCATTAAAAGATTACAGTTGGTACAAAATGTGGCTGCTAGACTTTTGACAAGAACAAGAAAGTTTGATCACATTACGCCTGTACCGGCTCACCTGCACTGGCTTCCTGTGCACTTAAGATGTGACTTTAAGGTTTTACTACTTACGTATAAAATACTACACAGTCAAGCTCCATCCTATCTTGCCGATTGTATTGTACCATATGTCCCGGCAAGAAATCTGTGTTCAAAGGACTCCGGCTTATTAGTGATTCCCAAAGCCCAAAAAAAGTCTGCGGGCTATAGAGCGTTTTCCGTTCGGGCTCCAGTACTCTGGAATGCCCTCCCAGTAACAGTTCGAGATGCCACCTCAGTAGAAGCATTTAAGTCTCACCTTAAAACTCATTTGTATACTCTAGCCTATAAATAGACTCCCTTTTTAGACCAGTTGATCTGCCGTTTCTTTTCTTTTTCTTCTATGTCCCACTCTCCCTTGTGGAGGGGGTCCGGTCCGATCCGGTGGCCATGTACTGCTTGCCTGTGTATCGGCTGGGGACATCTCTGCGCTGCTGATCCGCCTCCGCTTGGGATGTTTTCCTGCTGGCTCCGCTGTGAACGGGACTCTCGCTGCTGTGTTGGATCCGCTTTGGACTGGACTCTTGCGACTGTGTTGAATCCATTATGGATTGAACTTTCGCTCGACATCCATTGCTTTCCTCCTCTCCAAGGTTCTCATAGTCATCATTGTCACCCACGTCCCACTGGGTGTGAGTTTTCCTTGCCCTTATGTGGGCCTACCGAGGATGTCGTAGTGGTTTGTGCAGCCCTTTGAGACACTAGTGATTTAGGGCTATATAAGTAAACATTGATTGATTGATTGATTGAAGTGCAGTCAAGGAACATGCATTAGGGAGTCTGTTCTGAAGCCCACAGTAAAGAGACGTAACTTCATCACGTCGCCTGGTTATTGATTCCAACCCAATATATTACACCGTCGACGGGCAAAATTAAGAAATACGCTTGCAAGTTCCAGAACGATTGGAAACAACAATTTCAGTTTATCCAGGAGAGTTCGGAGGGGAAAGGGTATGTTGCCTGTAAATTTTGTAGAGCAGACTTCTCCATTGAACACGGCAGATGAACGGTCAGTCAGCGAAGCATCGTTCACAACCCAGTATTATGGGCCACCTCGCAAAAGGGAGACCCCATGGTGTATCTTATGCTGGGAAAAGGATGGCCATGCTGATAGCTGGAAGCAACATCCCGTTCTCATTTGCGGATGTCTACAACAAATTTGTGAAGGATGTTCCCGGATTCGGAGATCGCTCGCCTATATGCAAATGGAAGAACAAAGGTTACTCAAATAGTGAAAGGTAAGTGTTGTTTTTTTTGTAACCAGCACAACTGTGTTGTTATTACCGTGTATTTGATAGGTGCGGTCGGAAATACAACTATTTCTTTTATTTATATATATAATAAAATAAATAGAATTCACTGAAAGTCAAGTATTTAATAAATATATATATATATATATATATATATATATATATATATATATATATATATATATATGAAATACTCGAGTTGGTGAATTATACGCCTCTCCTCTTAACTACGCCCTCTGCCCTAACCACGCCAGCGCCACACCCCCGACCATGCCCCCTACCTCCCGAAATCGGAGGTAGGGGGCAAGTATGCCTGCTGCCAATCAACATGTCTCTATTCATGCTTTAGAGATTGCTTTATGTTTGTAGAACTTTTGTGCACGACTGCGTTCTCCTCTGTTTTGAGTAAATTCCTGGTTCTCCGTTCTCCTGGTTCCTGCATCTTGGGGTCACAAATGCGGCAGCCATGCGAGTTCCTCACAAAAGGTTCATTATGTCTTCTTATTTATATACTTTTTACATTTTCTTGTAGTCCAACAATGTTTTCGGTATATGAGATGGAATTTTTACCTGACATGTTCGGACAATTTTCTTCTACTAAGTAGTATTAGTAGAATACTAGTACTAATACTACTTTTTGAGGCCCTCAACATGTACGAAAAGTTGCCATATTTTCAACGCTGATCGCAGCTTGAATTTGTAATTGACATAATTACATTTTTGGGTAGAATTTTATTAAACAAAACTAGTTTTCTCTTAGGTAATATGGAAATTGATCACAGCTGTATATTTTATGGGAAGTTAATCATAGAACTGGCACCCAATATTACTAAAAAAGTATTGATTTTGAATGGAGGATCCATTCTGACCCCCCAAGGATCTAATCGAATTGTGTGGCGCCGAAAGATTCCCAGCCCTAGTAGGTAGGGGATTCATATGGTCCTATTTCTTGCGCTTTACCTGACACATGAAACGTGACGAAACGTGACTTTGGGTGCTTTCATCCCACTTGAATGTTGGAATGCATGGAATAATGGAGTAAATATGCTGTTGGATACATTGTGGTAGTCTAGACTTGCAATTTGTCGTGTTTATCACCAAAATGATTCCCGAGCGAGGCCACCGCTGCTGCTCACTGCTCCCCTCACTTTCCAAGGGGTGGAACAAGGGGATGGGTCAAATGCAGAGCGTAATTTCACCACACCTAGTGTGTGTGTGACTATCAGTGGTACTTTATCTTTAACTTAGCTGTACTTGAGATATCATCACGAGCAAACATTGACAACAAAATGTTCACAGTTTTTAAGCCTTATTTCTTTCATTAGCGTTACATCCGCTTGTGATATTGTGGACTCTTATCAGTTTTTTTTCAGTGTTTTTTTTAATCGACACCAATTCAACAAATCGAACAAAATACAGTTGGAAGGGGATTCATTGTGCCCCGTTTGCCGCAGTTTTGTGTCGATTTTCAGGGGGTCCAATATCGAATTTATCCACCAGATGTAATAAGAGTGTTGTATATCCTAGAATGTGTTTCGTGGCAATTCGAACTTTGACCACAGCGTCAAATATGTAGTTGTCCTTTCCATCATTTTCAGCAGACTGCCTGGCAAAAATATCGCCTCTACCTCTCACGCGAGATCCACCTGCACACTAAAAAATGTTGGGTTAAAAATTAACCCAATTTTAACCAAACTGCTGGTTCAGAAACGGATGAACCACTTATTTCAGTTATTTTAACTAATTATTTTGGGTAAATTTTTTTGAACCCAACTTCTGCGTTGGATTATTTAACCAAAAAGTGAAGTTATGATAACTAAATGTTGGGTTATTCCTAACCAAACTATTGGGTTTAATTATTTAACCCAAAAGTTGAGTTATGCTATCTCAATGTTGGTTGATTCATAACCCAGCTATTGGGTTTAATTTATTTAACACAAAAGCGAAGTTATGCTCACTACAATGTTGGGTTATTCCCAACCCAACTCCTGGGGTGCGCAATTTAGCGCTCCATGATTCAATGTGTGGTTCAAATGTATACATTTTACTGCTGGTTTGTCCGACTCCTTCCCAACTACTGATCAAAAGGATTTTTATTCCATTAAAATATACTCAAAAGCAAGATATGAGTGACATTTTCTTTTGCCGTGTATAGTCATCATAAACTAGAGATGCGCGGTTTGCGGTCTCAACCGCAGAGTCCGCGGATAAACCGCGGGTCGGGCGGGTGACATGACGAAACAATTGATTTTAATTAGATTCGGGCG
Organism: Nerophis ophidion; assembly: GCF_033978795.1. NCBI lineage: Eukaryota > Metazoa > Chordata > Actinopteri > Syngnathiformes > Syngnathidae > Nerophis > Nerophis ophidion. The sequence goes on from NC_084634.1 coordinate 28,376,210, forward strand.
GGTGGCGGTTGAACCATCCGGAAATATTTGATAAACATGGTTCTGCGATCGGTATCCTTTGCCGTTCAAAGAGCCATGTAAGACCCATGTCACAAAGCGAGGAAGACAATAGGAGACGCTAATATTCTCTAGAATGACTGCCGGTAGTCTCCCAGATAATAAGTATTAGGGTGTGCTATGAAGCCATTGGCTTTGTCGCCTTCTACAGCATGTACGATCTGCTTGTCAGTCCAGCAACATGTTGTGTGTGGCTACCGCGGCAACACGCACACGACTGCAAGGCATACTGGGTGACACGGAGTACACCAATGGTTGTGATATAAACAATTTTAACACTCTTAGTAATATGCGCCACGCTGTGAAGCCACACCAAACAAGATTGACAAACACATTTCAGGAGAACATCCTCACAGTAACACAACGTAAACTCAACACAACAAATACCCATAATCCTTTGTATCCGTGACAAGACCTGACTATTTTATACACCCCGTTAGCAGCAAAAAAGTGAAAAAAGCTTGATTGTGTGCTGGTTAGCATTCACTTTGTAAAGCTAACTAAGGGTATGTAACGATTGTCCAACCTTGACAGTTATATTTTCAAATAAAATCGATTATATATATATATATATATATATATATATATATATATATATATATATATACATATACATATATATATATACATATATTTATATATATATATATAAATATATGTATATATATATATACATATATATATACATATATTTATATTTATATATATATATATATATATATATATATATTATATATATATATCCATCCATCCATTTCCTACCACTTAATCCCTTTTGGGGTCGCGGGGGGCGCTGGCGCCTATCTCAGCTACAATCCGGCGGAAGGCGGGGTACACCCTGGACAAGTCGCCACCTCATCGCAGTGCCAACACAGATATATATATATATATATATATATATATATATTTCCTTGAATTGCCGCAGGTCCTATAGCATGCGCCTGCCTTGAATTACTGCCGGGTCAAACTCGCTTCCCAAAATAATTAGCGCATGCTTAGTATTACCGCCTGGTCAAACTCGTGACGTCACGAGTGACACTTCCCCTGTCATCATTTTCGAAATAGAGGAGGCTGATTTCAATACCGGTAATTTGAAATTGCATAAAGGGAAGAAGATTAAGAGCTATGCAGTAGGATTTAAGGTCCAAGCTTACATCACACTCAAATGTTTACTGCATACCTTTGGTAAGTGCCGGAGCGAGAAGAGGTTTTAAAATAATTATCGCATGCTTACTTTTACCGCATGCCTTTGGTAAGCGCAGGAGTGAGAAGAGGTTTTAAATTAATTAGCGCCCCTGCGGCAATTCAAGAAAATACGGTATTAAACATATTAATTATTATTACATTAATTGTCATTCTAAAAAAGGACAGAATAAGTCCACTGCTGTAGTGCACACAGGACAACTGGAGCCCATTGTGCAACAATGACTCCTCCATCCATCAGTGGAAGACGTATTGCAGGTGCTTTAAGGTCAAGTACTGCAAAGATTTTGGATATGACATAATCCACTTCATGTAGGCAGTTGTAAATAAACTACTGTATATTATACAATATATGAGGCTGTTCCACCGGTGTGACTTTGCCCACTTATAAATGGTGCCACAGGAAACGGCATTGAACACCGCAATTCAAATCAACAACAAACAGAGCAGCGAGACTATGGAGTATAATACTATTACTAATAAATATAATAATGGCAATCACAGTTATTATTATTGAACTTTTTACAAGTCCATCCATCCATCCATCCATCTTCTTATGCATATCCGAGGTCGGGTCGCGGGGGCAGCAGCCTAAGCAGTGAAGCCCAAACTTCCCTCTGCCCAGCCAGTTCGTCCAGCTCCTCCCGGGGGATCCTGAAGCGTTCTCAGGCCAGCCGGGAAACATAGTCTTCCCAACGTGTCCTGGGTCTTCCCCGTGGCCTCCTACCGGTTGGACGTGTCCTAAACGCCTCCCGAGGCCATATGCCCGAACCACCTCATCTGGCTTTTCTCGATTTGGAGGAAGAAGCGGCTTTACTTTGAACTCCTTCCGAATGGAGGAGCTCCGGCGGAGGAAACTCATTTCGGCCGCTTGTACCCGTGATCTTATCCTTTCGGTCATGACCCAAAGCTCATGACCAGAGGTGAGGATGGGAACGTAGATCGACCGGAAAATTGAGAACTTTGCCTTCCGGCTCAGCTCCTTCTTCACCACAACGGATCGGTACAATGTCCACATTACTGAAGACGCCGCACCGATCCGCCTGTCGATCTCACGATCCACTCTTCCCCCACTCGTGAACAAGACTCCTAGGTACTTGAACTCCTCCACTTGGGGCAGGGTCTCCTCCCCAACCGGGAGATGGCCCTCCACCCTTTTACGGGCGAGAACCATGGACTCGAACATGGAAGTGCTGATTCTCATTCCGGTCGCTTCACACTCGGCTGGGAACCGTTTCAGTGAGAGCTGAAGATCCCGGCTAGATGAAACCATCAGGACCACATCATCTGCAAAAAGCAGAGACCTAATCCCACGGGCACCAAACCGGAACCCCTCAACGCATTGACTGCACCTAGAAATTCTGTCCATAAAAGTTATGAACAGAATCGGTGACAAAGGGCACCCTTGGCGGACTCCAACCCTCACTGGAAACATGTTCGACTTACTGCCGGCAATGCGGACCCAGCTCTGACACTGATCATACAGGGAGCGGATCGCCACAATCCGACAGTCAGATACCCCATACTCTGAGCACTCCCCACAGGACTTCCCGAGGGACACGGTCGAATGCCTTCTCCAAGTTCACAACATTTTTATGAGTCAAGGATAATATAATCACGTTTAACATTCCTTAAACCAGCAAAGCTGCACAAAAAGCAAAACACATTTGACTTATTAAAAACTGATTAAATTACAATTTTCGATCCCACATTAATCTACACAAACGAATCCAATTATTTTTGTTCCGCTTTCAATCCGGACAGTATTTGTCCACAAGATGGCCATAATTTTCCCCATTCAAAGCATGCAGCAAGCCTGACAATTGTGCCTGGTTTCTGGAATTGTGCCTTGCTACTGAAATGTGTGCCCCAGTTAGGGATAGGTACCCAATTCTGTATTTAAAAAAAAAAAAACGGTGCCTTCTTACGGTACCTGGGTACGTACATGGCGTCACACACAATTAATCCAGAAGCACTGAGACCGGACTTAGCCAAACTACATCTCGGTACTGTTACAATTTTCAGTGCCAACAAAGGAATTGTCTCAGATAACTCTCCAATGTAAGTAAGGATCCACTACTCTAAAAATAGCACTAGCTTAATGCTAACATACAGACATGCTACTGATGAGCATTTGCAATTATACATGGCGATTTCAACACCTCCAAATGGGTTCATGAAAACTACTGTTGTAAGCTGGCTTGTTGTGGCGTGATTGCGATTCTAAAGAGGACCTCAGGCAGGGTTCAGGTAAGATGATTCTTTACTTCAATATATAAAACCACATTACATAGACTGGATGCTAGTTTAGCGTGGAATGAAGATAGAGTGAAAAAAACGTACGTAGCGTGAAACAAAACCAACAGACAAACCGTCGTCTGTAGCAAACAATCTACAGCGAACAATGGACCACCAACTAAGACAGGGAAAACACCAGAATATAAAGGGGAGTGATTAGGGGGGGAAACTGGTGAGGACGCTAATCAATAAACAGAAACAAACAGAAAGCAGGTGTGGCTAATCAGCCACCTAGCAACAAGAAAACGAAACCAATGGAGCAGAGCAGCATTGAAAAACATAACAGGCTACTTAACCTAGGACAGGGGTAGGGAACCTATGGCTCTAGAGCCAGATGTGGGTCTTTCGATGACTGCATCTGGCTCTCAGATAAATCTTAGCTGATGTTGCTTAATAATAAGGAATGAATAATTCCGCCGGTAATCACGATGTTACAAATAACGTTCAAAATATAAAACATTCTCATGCATTTTAATCCATCCATTTTCTACCAAACCTGTTCAAGAAATAACAATGTTATTAAAAAGAATTAGAGACTTAATATACTCTAAAAATGTTGGTCTTACTTAAAAAAAATTACCCATTTAGTTTTATTCAGTGTAAAAAAAATATGATATGGCTCTCAAGGAAATACATTTCAAAATATTTGGCTTTCATGGCTCTCTCAGCCAAAAAGGTTCCCGACCCCTGACCTAGGAGAATAACACAGAGACGCTAACATGGTATGACAAATCATAACAACTACAACTAAGATGCAGATTACAATCAAACAGCTGGTGCGTAATAAGTACAATACTAACAGAAATTTGCCAAGAAACTCAAAATAAGGCACAGTGTGGTTTTTTTGCATTCTAACATATAAAAATTGTCTTGTTCTTGGTGACTAGCAATATAGCTAATCAATTCTGCCTCTAAATCACTTTAAAAATGCATTCAAAAACCGCCAACAATATTTCATTTATGTTCCGTAACATGTAAAACAACCAAGCAATAGCAACATTGTTTTTGTGAGACCGAATACTGGGGAACTATTATTGTAGCATACTAACACATCGCCAGGCTACGGTATTAGCAGTAAAAGCTAACTCCGGCAAGAGGTAAGCTAGCTTCTACATTCCTTGGAATGCGCAACACAATCTTTTAAGACACCAGTTTACACTGACTAAAAAACATGAACGATCATATTACAGTGTCTGTCAAGTATTAGCCCACATTTCATGTTTTGTTTGTACAGAGCTAGCCAGACAGCATATGTAATGGAGTCTTAATAACACGCGTGACAGGCTGCGTGTATCATGATCAATTTTAAAATGTGATTCACTCAATGGACAGTTGTTCGTTTGGTCCAACTGGCCCGGGGACATGTTTTTCCGGTTTATTTGGGTAAGCACTCCATTTATGTTGAAATAGCATGGCTTCAAAGTCCACATTTTGCAGTTTCGAGTCACACGGACCTCACTCTCTCGGCTTCCGTCTGCTCCAACGTTAAGTCTTTGCTATGGCTTCGAGAAGCAATGGTTCCTCCTCTGTATATTCAGCTTCAAAAACATAAGGTTGAGAATCCTCATTTGTAAAAAAAAATAATAAAACATGCAAGCGTTTTGTTTCCGGAAGTAGGATCACACAGTTGTTGCCAGAAGTCAGAAGTGCGCTGCCATGGAAACAGTTGTTAAAAATGATCAAAATACGGTAAAGATTGAACATATTACATATTGTTATGAACGTGTCTGTTACTACATTATATATAGACTTGCATTGTGTATATAAAACGTTGGAGGGTTTTGAAGTAGTTTTAGATGGCTTTGAAGGCTGAAACAGAGACCCCCATTAGCTTCATCTTCCAAGTGTTTTTTTATCATCTTGAAAATTCATCCATCCAACCATTTTCTACCGCTTGTCCCTTTCGGTGTAGCAGGGGGTGCTGAAGCCTATCTCAGCTGCATTAGGGCGGAAGGCGGTGTACACCCTAGACAAGTCGCCACCTCATCGCAGGGCCAACACAGACAGACATTCACACACGAGGGACAATTTCGTGTTGCCAATCAACCTATCCCCAGGTGCATGTTTTTGGAGGTGGGAGGAAGCCGGAGTACCCGGAGGGAACCCACCCAGTCACGGGGAGGACATGCAAACTCCACACGGAAAAACCCCAAGCCCGGGATTGAACTCAGGACTTTCATATTGTGAGGCACATGCACTAACCCCTTTTTCCACCGTGCTGCCCAAAACATTGTAATCTGTTTTTGTTTACCATTGACACAACCTGCCAACTTCACTGGTTTTGGGGTTTGTATATACTGTATAATGACTGTATGACTAAGAACAGGATACATACAGCTCATTTTATTACTTCAAAATCCTAAAAGAAAAAGCGTGTTCTCGTCTTTCATAAAGATTGTGAACAATAGGCAAAATCCCCCAAAAAAGTGCAGTTCCCCTTTAATATTTGACAGTGTTATACAGCAACTAATTTTTACAGCATGAATACATAACTGCACGCCAACATTCATGTTTTGAAAAAGCATGAGTGTGTTCAGTGTTTGATAACCTTGTGTATAAAACAATACGTCATTAATCGTATCTGAGTAGATGTTCCTGCCCTGAGAAATTCCAACCATTCTTTGGCCATTATTTTGACAGACAGGATGGCTCCAAGGGGCCAAAGAAATATTATTCATAGTGTTACCTGGTGGAGGAAATATCATGTTTACTAAACTTTTCTAATCACATTAAAACATGCATAATGTACGTTATAGGAGTCAGGTGGTGTTCAAAAGTAGTAACACGTGTTTAAAATCTCTGCAACGACAGGCCTTTTCCAGCTCCAAAGTTTCTCCTTGAGGAAGAAGATTGCGCTTTGTTTATTTTGACACGGCTAAAGAAAAAAAAAAAACATGTAAACAATGCAGATTAGAGGAGCGCTGGTAGGCAACATTTCAGACTCGCCTCTTTCCAAACACGTCATGCTCTTTTAATGTCAGGGACGGCGAGCGCTCTTCAGATATTCACTCAGGGAGCTCGAGACCACATTTTGGATCAAACCTGATTTCCTCCTCGCCGTAATGATGTTAAAAAGCATGGAAAGAACGGGAGAAATGAAATAATTCAGTCACTTTGCTGAAGGGAAGTACTGAGAGAAACTTGAAGAGAATTAATCACGTCTCCAAGAAAATGATCCTCATACTGTATCAGCGTTTTTAATCTTTCCTATACGACAAACACACTTGCAAAATAAACACATGACTTTGTTCTGACATGATACATGATTAGGGTTGTACGGTATACCGGTGCTAGTAAAGTACTGCGATCCTAATGATTCATATTCGGTACTATGCCGCAGACGAGCATGTTCGGCAACGCACAATTACAAGTACTTACAAGCAGACACAGTGTGTAGACAGAAAAGGGAAAACGTCCGCATTTTGGCTTGAAAACTAACGATAGAGGTGAAGTTATAACACTGAAACGCCCTCAGGAAGAGGTGGTTTAAAAATAGCTAGCTAGCGGCTAACTTCCATCCGCAGTCGGCACTATACCGCCTCTGCCGCAGACGAGCATGTTCGGCAACGCACAATTACAGAGTACTTACAAGCAGACACAGTGTGTAGACAGAAAACGGAAAACGTCCGCATTTTGGCTTGAAAACTAACGATACAGATGAAGTTATAACACTGAAACGCCCTCAGGAAGAGGTGGTTTAAAAATAGCTAGCTAGCGGCTAACTTCCATCCGCAGTCGGCAGTGTTTTAGCTACTTCTAAATGACTAATCCTCACCTCCATGTCAAAGTTAGTTGGTGACGAACCTCAAGATGCAGACATGGAGGCAAGCACGGAGTGAGAAAAAATTATTAAAAAAAAAAATAATAGAACTAGAACAAACAAAAGGGTACTAACACAAAGCGTGCACGAGGCGGATAACAAATCAAGGGAGCCAGCAAATAAAAGGAGCTTAGCATGGAAGCTAGCAAAAAGAAGTAGGGCTTAGCATGGAGGCTAGCATAAACAGAACCGCGAACAGAAGTCGTTATCAGTTGTATAAAGACAAATTGGAAGCAGGGAACATAAAACAGTAAGCTACAAACATCTAACGAAATATAGCTTACCGCTACGCTGTAAAGACACAACACGACAGGAGTGACAATACATGACATGTAACAACGACAAGAGTGACATGACATGACAGGTAGCAACGACAAGAGCGACATCGAAAAGACAATAATCCAGCCCTGACTGGAAGACAAAGCAGGTACAAATAGGATCAGGCTGATTGACACCAGGTGTGGCCAGGTGCCAATCAGCCACAGCTGAAGGGAAAGAAAGCACTCAGGGAGACAAACAGGAAGCTGAACCAAAATAAGAGTGCTGACAGGAACTAAGGACAGGAAATACTAAACACACAGAGGAAAAACTAAAACCCAAACAAACTGTCAGTGGCAAGCCTGACACTCCATGGCGACTAATAAAGTAAGTTTAGTAAGTATCATCCCTGCAGGACGAGGAATAGCTAAACATGCTTCACTACACACCATAGAGGATCATACATGCCAACCCTACCAATTTTCCAGAGGGACTCCCGAATTTCAGTGCCCCTCCCGAAAATCTCCCGGGGCAACCATTCTTCCGAATTTCTCCCGATTTCCACCCGGACAACAATATTGGGGGCGTGCCCTAATGGCACTGCCTTTAGCGTCCTCTCTCACCTGAAAAGGAGACTATTATATATGTCTCCGTTATCTACAACCCATAAAGTAGGCACGCAGGGAGCTATTTCTCAGTGTGTGTTTATTCCAGCCGGCATGTTAATACACTGACACACAACATCCGGATTCCCATCATGCAAGTAGTAATGTCCAAAAACATAACAGAGACAAAGCAGAAGAACGAAGAAGAGACATGGCGACGACGAGCAAGAAGAAGGAGTACGCTTGCAGGTTCCAAAATGATTGGAAAAAATAATTTCAGTTCATCCAGGACAGCTCGAAGGGGAAGGGGTATGGTGCCTGCAACAAGCTGGTGCTCAATAATGTAAACTAATGCCATGGGTTGATCTACACCTGACATCCACTGTAAAGATACCATTTACAAGAGTGTGTGTGGTCGATACTACAATGATTACATCGATATTTTTTATAGTCACACAATATTTTTTTTTCTAAACTCAAGAAATATGTCATGAGGATTTTAAATATGGCAATTGTATGATCCTGTACCTACTTGGTATGTAATAAACATGATAGTAATGTGATATTGCTTTTGAATTTAAAATAAAAATATTATACATATCTGTTTAATTGACTTTATTTATATATAAAGCCATTTATGAATAAATATATGTGTGTATATATATATATATATATATATATATATATATATGTACAGTGGACCAAAAAAGTATTTAGTCAGCCACCGATTGTGCAAGTTCTCCCACTTAAAATGATGACAGAAGTCTGTAATTTTCATCATAGGTACACTTCAACTGTGAGAGACAGAATGTGAAAAAAAAAAAAAAATCCAGGAATTCACATTGTAGGAATTTTGAAGAATATATTTGGAAATTATGGTGGAAAATAAGTATTTGGTCAACCATTCAAAGCTCTCACTGATGGAAGGAGGTTTTGGCTCAAAATCTCACGATACATGGCCCCATTTATTCTTTCCTTAACACGGATCAATCGTCCTGTCCCCTTAGCAGAAAAACAGCCCCAAAGCATGATGTTTCCACCCCCATGCTTCACAGTAGGTCTGGTGTTCTTGGGATGCAACTCAGTATTCTTCTTCCTCCAAACACGACGAGTTGAGTTTATACCACAATGGATACATGGGTGATAAAGCAGAGGATTGGGAGAATGTCATGTGGTCAGATGAAACCAAAATAGAATTTTTTTTTGGTATCAACTCAACTCGTCGTGTTTGGAGGAAGAAGAATACTGAGTTGCATCCCAAGAACACCACACTTACTGTGAAGCATGGGGGTAGAAACAAAATGATTTGGGGCTGTTTTTCTGCTAAGGGGATAGGACGATTGATCCGTGTTAAGGAAAGAATGAACGGGGCCATGTATCGTGAGATTTTGAGCCAAAACCTCCTTCCATCAGTGAGAGCTTTGAATGGTTGACCAAATACTTATTTCCCACCAAAATTTACAAATAAATTCTTTAAAATTCCGACAATGTGAATTCCTGGATTTTTTTTCACATTCTGTCTCTCACAGTTGAAATGTACCTATGATGAAAATTACAGACCTCTGTCATCATTTTAAGTGGGAAAACTCGCACAATCGGTGGCTGACTAAATACTTTTGGTGCCACTGTATGTATATACAAAAATGATTGTAAATTTATATATATATATATATATATATATATATATATATATATATATATATATATATATATATATATATATATATATGCACACATCAATATCAATGTAATACTAATGCAAATTATTTATAATTGTATGCAATTTTTGTCTTAGTGACCAGTTAATATACCCTATGACCATAGGATGGATACAAATATTTTATATATCCATGCTGAATTTGGATTGTACTTTATGATATATAATATGATAGTAATTCTAACAGTTTATGATTTAATTAATATATTTAATGAATAATTATTACATATAATAATCATCAAGGGGATAAAAAAATGTTTTACCTATCTTTTATTGTATTGCATTTGTAATCATCCATCCATCCATTTTCTACCGCTTATTCCCTTTCGGGGTCGCGGGGGGCGCTGGCGCCTATCTCAGCTACAATCGGGCGGAGGGCAGGGTACACCCTGGACAAGTCGCCACCTCATCGCAGGGCCAACACAGATAGACAGACAACATTCACACACATTCACACACTAGGGACCATTTAGTGTTGCCAATCAACCTATCCCCAGGTGCATGTCTTTGGATAATAAATATGATAGTAATGCAAAATGTGTTTGTTTTTTGCTCATGGACTAATTAATATTTGCATGTAATAATCATCAAATGGAGAAAAACAAGTTTTTGCGACACATAAATGTGCGCATTTATGTGAAATTACATTTGTATTCATGAAATATAGTACAGCACTGATGTCTGAATGGTCATTCTCAAGCACATTTATTTTTGTTGCCTTCTAATTTCATTCATGAAGTATGACTATCAGTTATTTGACCAATTCTATGTTTATATATAGTAAAAATAATAATGTTGTTATGAGACATTAAGTGCATTTTAACACAAATTCCTTTACCATGATTGTTTTATCATATGGTTTTGTACACCAAAAGTCCTCTATTTTATTAAACAACTTTTGGCAGGCTCTACCTTCCACATTTCTCAGCTGATTCAAACCGTTCCAACTTCAAACTGTTTAGCCTATTCGGGAATTGCGGGCTTTCCCTTGACAAACACCCACAATGTTTTTTGAACTGTAAACATTCCCAGTATTCCCGAAATTCCAGGAATTCTGTAATACAATTTCTCAATTCAATATGTTACTACTTCAACATTTACCGACCGATTTGAAAAATTCCAACACCAATTCATTCAGACCTTTTAAGTCTTTTACCATTTAAAATAAATTCATAAATTTCCCGAAATACCCAAACTTTGGGAAATTCCCATTGAAATTAATAATTGATTTCAATGGGAAATTTAAAGTTCAACAACTCCCACATTTTTCAGCTGATTCAAACTGTTCCAACTTCAAACTTTTTAGCCTATTCGGGAATCGCGGGCTTTCCCTTGACAAATACCAACAGTTCCCAGATTTCCCAGATTTCAAGGTTTTCCGGGACATTTTTCCCATTCAAAATGAATTGGCCATTTTTCAAACCTCCACCATTTCCACATTTTTTAACCGATTTCAACCGGAAATTTAAACTACCCCTTTTCCATGTTCAAAAAGATTCCAGGATTTTCCAGAATTCCTGGTTTTCCATAGCCCTATTTCCACCTTTTTTTTCTGGCGACTACTCCTTTCACATTTTTCAACGCATTTCAATCGTTCTACCATCAAAACGTTCCTCTTAATCAGGACAAAAAACAGAGTTGTTTTTTTAAATGGAAAAATTCCCGGTATTCCCGAAATGCCAGGAATTCTGTAATACAATTTCTTAATTCAACATGTTACTACTTCAACATTTACCGACCGATTTGAAAAATTCCAACACCAATTCATTCAGACCATTTGAGTCTTTTACCATTTAAAATAAATTCATAAATTTCCCGAAATTCCCAAACTTTGGGAAATTCCCATTGAAATTAATAATTGATTTCAATGGGAATTTTAAAGTTCAACAACTCCCACATTTTTCAGCTGATTCAAACTGTTCCAACTTCAAACTTTTTAGCCTATTCGGGAATCGCGGGCTTTCCCCTGACAAATACCAACAGTTCCCAGATTTCCCAGAATTCAAGGTTTTCCGGGACATTTTTCCCATTCAAAATGAATTGGCCATTTTTCAAACCTCCACCATTTCCACATTTTTTAACCGATTTCAACCGGAAATTTAAACTACCCCTTTTCCATGTTCAAAAAGATTCTAGGATTTTCCAGAATTCCTGGTTTTCCATAGCCCTATTTCCACCTTTTTTTTCTGGCGACTACTCCTTTCACATTTTTCAACGCATTTCAATCGTTCTACCGTCAAAACGTTCCTCTTAATCAGGACAAAAAACAAAGTTGTTTTTTTAACTGGAAAAATTCCCGGTATTCCCGAAATTCTGTAATACAATTTCTCAATTCAACATGTTACTACTTCAACATTTACCGACCGATTTGAAAAATTCCAACACCAATTCATTCAGACCATTTTACCATTTAAAAGAAATGCATTAATTTCCCGAAATTCCCAATTTTGGGGGAAATTCCCGTTGAAATTGGGAAATTTTAAGTTCAACAACTCCCACATTTTTCATCTGATTCAAACTGTTCCAACTTCAAAATATTTAGCCTGTTTGGGATTTGTGTGCTCTATTTCAATATAAAAAAAAATCCAGGATTTCAGTTCAACTTCAGCATTGGAGCATTCACACAAAATTCCTTCAGGAATTGCCACATCTCATTTGCCTCATTTTTTTGGTGCATCGGGTTAATCTTGTCGCCCCATTAACGGCATCCCGCCAGGGTTCGAAATTCACACCCCAGCTCCTAAATCGTGTGTCCTTTTTGTGTCTTTTAGACACAAAAATGGCTCAACAAAAAGGGTTTGGGGGCGGGGGTTTCTGGCAGAACAAATTCCACCTGCACCCCGTGTCACACATTGCGGATCAAAGCGCAGGACTTGGCTGCCATTGTGTCGTAAATCCTGTTGATATCCACACAAACATGAGCCCTCTGACTGGCGCTGCAGATAGACACAGGGCCATAAAGCGAGGCGCAGACAATCCCATTGAGAAGGCGTTCAAACGCTGGGGGCCCTGCTAAGAGACCATGACCGAGGATTCCTTTGGAAAACTCCTGTTCGGGAGATAAATAAGATGGACCTGATTGGCCTTCTTGAGGGTTTTGGAACGTGTCTTACTATTGTGTATGTAAAGAAGGACTCTCCTTTGTGGAGGGGGTCCGGTCCGATCCGGTGGCCATGTACTGCTTGCCTGTGTATCGGCTGGGGACATCTCTGCGCTGCTGATCCGCCTCCGCTTGGGATGGTTTCCTGCTGGCTCCGCTGTGAACGGGACTCTCGCTGCTGTGTTGGATCCGCTTTGAACTGGACTCTCGCGACTGTGTTGGATCCATTATGGATTGAACTTTCACAGTATCATGTTAGACCCGCTCGACATCCATTGCTTTCCTCCTCTCCAAGGTTCTCATAGTCATCATTGTCACCGACGTCCCACTGGGTGTGAGTTTTCCTTGCCCTTATGTGGGCCTACCGAGGATGTCGTAGTGGTTTGTGCAGCCCTCTGAGACACTATTGATTTAGGGCTATATAAGTAAACATTGATTGATTGATTGATTGATTGACTTTTAACAAACGCATCAAAGTCCAAACGACCCAATGACTACAATACGATGTGACTCACACTCGGTCTAAGCCCACTTCACGCCCAAAGTCCTGCATGTTTGACTTTTGTCAGCCCACTGACCCATGCTCGAGGAGAACTGCCCCTTTATTTTAGAATTGCTTGCCCATTATTCACATCCTTAAGTGAGACAAGAACACACGTCTTTTTCTTTTTTTGTGAATTCGAAATTGTAAAACCCGACGGCCAACAATCATCATTTTCAAAATGGAGGAGGCTGATTTCCATCCATTTTCTACCGCTTATTCCCTTTTGGGGTCGCGGGGGGCGCTGGCGCCTATCTCAGCTACAATCGGGCGGAAGGCAGGGTATACCCTGGACAAGTCGCCACCTCATTGCAGGGCCAACACAGATAGACAGACAACATTCACACTCACATTCACACACTAGGGCCAATTTAGTGTTGCCAATCAACCTATCCCCAGGTGCATGTTTTTGGAAGTGGGAAGAAGCCGGAGTACCCGGAGGGAACCCACGCATTCACGGGGAGAACATGCAAACTCCACACAGAAAGATCCCGAGCCTGGATTTGAACCCAGGATTGCAGGACCTTCGTATTGTGAGGCAGACGCACTAACCCCTCTGCCACCGTGAAGCCCGAGGCTGATTTCAATACCGGTAATTTGAAATCGCATAAAGGGAAAGAGATTAAGAGCTATTCAGTAGGATTTAAAGTCCAAGCTTACATCACGCTCAAATTTTTACTGCATACCTTTGGTAAGCGCAGGACTGAGAAGAGGTTTTAAATTAATTAGCGCCCCGGCGGCAATTCAAGGAAATACGGTAAGTATATTCTCACTAATAACAAGTGCACTTTTCTTGGTAGAAAAACAAATTGAGACCTTTTTGCTCATCCATCCATTTTCTACAGCTTATTCCCTTTTGGGGTCGCGGGGGACGCTGGTGCCTATCGGGCGGAAGTCGGGGTACACAAAAACCTGCACCTGGGGATAGGTTGATTGGCAACACTAAATTGGCCCTAGTGTGTGAATGTGAGTGTGAATGTTGTCTGTCTATCTGTGTTGGCCCTGTGATGAAGTGGCGACTTGTCCAGGGTGTAAAGCCGCCTTCCGTCCGCTTGTAGCTGAGACCTTTTTGCTCAATATGTTGAAAAATAATCTTAAATTAAATAAATGCTAGTGCCATTATCTTGACATAATGATGTGCGCTTGGCATCATGATTTTTTTTCATGCTTAACATAAGAAATTGTTACTTTAAAAAAGTAGTTTTATACTTGTGAGTGTTAATGACACAGCTTTGCATCAGTTGATATTTTAGTTTCAAGCATGTTTTACTCAATATAGGTCATAAAATCTCAGCAACAAGCTGTAATATCTTACTGAGATCATTTAGGACAGAAACCCCTAAAACAAGTAAAACACCTCTTGCAAGCATTTATTTACGATTTAGAATGCAAAAAACAGAGGAAAAACATGTTGTCTTGTTTTAAATAAGGTTTGTCAATGATAGGCCAAATCCCCCCAACCAGAAAGTGCAGTTCTTGCGAACAACAAACTCCTGAATCCAAGGGTGTGCGGGCCCATATCATAGTCCAGTGAGCAATTGTAATGCCACAGCAAATATTGAGATGTCACAACATGACGGGAAAAAAGAAAAAAAAGCAAACTTGCCTGACATGCCCTCAGTGACTCACGTATGCTCCGTCAGATTATGACGCCGTGATTGACAACAGGATTAGGGCCTTAAACACCACACAGTACTGCCTATTGGGTCAGCTGCTCTCATAAAACAGTCAAAGTTGCCGAGTGTAACGCTTTTAATGTGTGACTCAAAGGAGAGAGTTGGGTCAAAGATAATACCCAGATTCTTTACCGTGTTGCCTTGTTTAATTGTTTGGTTGTCAAACAGCCCTTTGAGACACTAGTGATTTAGGGCTATATAAGTAAACATTGATTGATTGATTGAAATGTTAGAGTTGTATTATTAAATAGAGGTCGGTGTCTAGCAGGACCGATAATCAGCATTTCCGTTTTTTTGGCGTTGAGTTGCAAAAAGTTAGCGGACATCCATTGTTTAATTTCATTAAGACACGCCTCCAGCTGACTAAAATCCGGCGTGTTGGTCAGCTTTAGGGGCATGTAGAGTTAGGTGTCATCAGCATAACAGTGAAATCTAACACCGTATTTGCGTATGATGTCACCTAGCGAAAGCATGTAGATGCTAAAGAGTGCAGGGCCAAGGACCGAACCCTGGCAAACTCCACACGTTACCTTAACGTAGTCCGAGGTCACATTGTTATGGGAGACGCACTGCATCCTATCAGTAAGATAAGAGTTAAACCAAGACAGGGCTAAGTCTGACATACCAATTCGTGTTTTGATACGTTCTAATAAAATATTATGATCGACGGTATCGAAGGCAGCGCTAGGATCGAGGAGCAGCAACATAGATGACGCATCAGAATCCATCGTTAGCAATAGATCATTAGTCATTTTTGCGAGGGCTGTCTCCGTAGAGTGATTTGCCCTGAAACCGGATTGAAAGGTTTCACATAGATTGTTAGACGCTAAGTGTTCATTTAACTGCTCCGCAACAATTTTTTCGAGGATTTTTTAAATAAAGGGAAGGTGAGACACCGGTCGGTAGTTTACCATGAGGTCAGGATCGAGGTTAGGTCTTTTAAGGAGAGGATGAATAACCGCTTTTTTGAATGCTAGGGGAACAGTGCCCGAGGAAAGTGATAAGTTTATAATATTTAGCACAGATGGACCTAATAATACAAAGAGCTCCTTGATCAGTTTCCCAGGAAGTGGGTCAAGTAAACATGTTGTTTGTTTTATTCCATTTACACGTTGTAACAATTCCTCTAATGTTATTTCCTCAAAACGAGAGAAATTATTTCGGAGGGCAGTATCCGCCGTATATACAGTCGTATCTGTGTTAATAGAACCCCGTTGTAGCTGGGACGCATTGTCTTTAATCTCCTTTCTAATGACTTCAATTTTCTTACTAAAGAATTGCATAAAGTCATCAGCTGAGTGGGTGGAGCTACTGGAAGGGGTCCCTTGTTGGGTTAGCGATGCTACCGTACTAAACAAAAATTTAGGATCGTTTTTATTACGGTGGATCAGATTTGAGTAATATTTAGCTTTAGCTAAGGTAAGCATGCGTTTATAAGTTATTAAACCATCACCCCATGCTTGATGGTGCACCTCAAGTTTAGTCGTGCGCCATTTGCGTTCCAGCTTTCTGCATAATAATTTCCGAGCTCTAGTTTCTTCTGTAAACCACGAGGGTACGCTTTTTTGGAGCCTTTTTTAACTTTAGTGGTGCTATGTTATCAATGGTTTCGCGCAGGGCGTCGTTAAAGTTGTTAGTGAGGTTATCAATAGAGCCCACATACTTTGGGAATGGTGCCATTACCGAGGGCAGTAGGTCAGCAAGAGTTGTCGTTGTGGCCGTATTAATGTTGCAGCTGCTATAGCAGTTATTATTATTATTAGTTTGACGAACATGCGTCTGAACCTCAAATTTTATAAGGTAATGATCGGACAATACTTTAGTACACGGGAGTATCGTAACTTTGGAAACGGTGATACCCCTGACAAGCACTAGGTCTATCGTATTACCGTTGCGATGCGTGGGTTCATTTATTATTTGTGTGAGACCACAGCTATCAATTATAGTCTGGAGCGCTATGCATGGTGGGTCCGATGGGGTATTCATATGGATATTAAAGTCCCCCATTTTGATTATATTATCGGCGTGCGTCAATAGATCAGCAACGAACTCTGAGAATTCATTGATAAAGTCCGAATAGGGCCCTGGGGGGCGGTAGATAACAGCCAGGTGTAGAGGCAGCGGTGTGACAGACCTCATAGTAAGCACCTCAAACGATTTATATTTATTATTTATGTTAGGACTAAGGTTAAAGTTTTCGTTGTATATTAGTGCGACCCCCCCCACCCCTTTTAAGCGGACGGGCAATATGCGCATGTGTAAAGTTAGGAGGACATGCCTCATTTAGCGCAAAAAAGTCGTTTGGTTTAAACCAAGTTTCGCTGAGACCGATGACGTTAAGATTGTTGTCTCTGATAATATCATTAACTAACAACGTTTTGGGAGACAATGATCTTATGTTTAAAAAACCTATATTATAGGTAGTGGGCTGTTTTAGGGAATTTTTGATCAAATTATCCGTAGTAGCAATATTAATAATGTTGTGTTTATTATGCCCAGTGCATTTAGTATAATTACGACCATATCTAGGAATTGACACGACGGGAATTTTCCGATTGTTTGTTTGTTGCTTTGATAAACTGAACGCATCATAGTTTGCTACCTCAGTAGAACGCATGTCCAACTCTGAAACAATCAAAGCAGAAAAAACTTGTTCTAATTTAACTGACTCCTTACCCAGACCAGTAGTCTCGCATCTTCCATTTAAATCCGGCTTCATGATGGAGGGAAGTGGTGTTCTGTGGGGATTAGCCTTCTGCTTTGTTTTTAGTCCCGCTCGGCATCCGCGTTTCCGATCACACCGCTGGCATCTGCTCCGTAGACGGCCCCCGCTGGTACTATACTCCCCTGCTTCACAGGCCGCTGCATGTAGCCGCCGAAGTAGTCCCGTGCTAGTTAGCAGGTCTAGCAAGAACGGGTCTATCAGTCCAAAACGGTCCGATACGTCCACATCCAGAAGTGTCTTCGTACGTGATCACGGAGTGACCACGATGTGAGGCAGCCATAAAGTTTGCAGAATTGTCCGATATTTCTGCCAAATGTTCCATATTTAGCAAGAGTTCCTCGATGTCGCAGCCCGTCCGGGCGCCGCCATCTTGGAACATCTAAAACAAGATCTTTTAGGGCAGTGGTCCCCAACCACCGGTCCGCGGCTCGGTACCGGTCCGCAGACTGATTGGTACCGGGCCGCACAAGAATTTGAAAAATAAATAAATAAATAAAAAAACACTTTTTTTTAATTAAATCAACATAAAAAACACAACATATAAATAAATTATATATCAATATAGATTAATACAGTCTGGAGGGATACAGTCCGTAAGGACTAGAGATGCGCGGATAGGCAATTATATCTTCCGCAACCGCATCGCTAAAGTAGTCATCCACCCGTCATCCACCTGCCATTCACCCGAACCAACATTTTATCAAAACCGCCACCGCCCGCCTGTTGTTATATATCAGGGGTCGGAAATCTTTACCACTCAAAGAGTAAAGAAGACATTGGGAGCCGCAAACATTCTCGCGAATATCTGCTGGTACTCATCCAGATAACGAGAATAAGGGCGTGCTATGAAGCCATTGACTTTGTCGCATTCAACAACATGTACAAACTGCTTGCCAGTACAGCAACATGTTGTATGCAGCTTCCGCAGACACACGTACAAGTTTGAAAGGCATACTTGGTGACAGAGTACACTGATGGTTGTGATATAAATAATTTTAACACTCTTACAAAAATGCGCCACACTGTGAAGCCACACCAAACAAGAATGACAAACACATTTTTTGAGAACATCCTCACAGTAACACAACATAAACGCAACACAACAAATACCCAGAATCCTTTGCATCCATGACTATTCTTGAATATATTTTACACCCCCGCGCCCCCAACCCCGCCCACCTTACTGACACATGGGGGTTTTTGGGGGGGGGGGGGCAACTGACGGGGTTTGGTGCTAGCGGGGTGTATAATATAGTCAGGAATAGTCATGGATGCAAAGGATTCTGGGTATTTGTTGTGTTGCATTTATGTTGTGTTTCTGTGAGGATGTTCTCCCGAAATGTGTTTGCCATTCTTGTTTGGTGTGGCTTCACAGCGTGGCGCATATTAGTAAGAGTGTTAAAATTGTTTATATCACAACCATCAGTGTACTCTGTATCACCCAGTATGCCTTGCAGTCGTGTGCATGTGTCTGCAGAAGCCACATACAACATGTTGCTGGACTGGCAAGCAATTTGTACATGTTGTAGAAGGCGTCAAAGGCTATGGCTTCATAGCACGCCCTAATACTTGTTAACTGCGTAACCGCCAGCAGTTATTCACAAGAATGTTTGCGGCTCCCATTGTATTCTTTAATTTGTGACACGGGTCAAAATGGCTCTTTGAGTGGTAAAAGCTGCCGATCCCTGAACCATGTATATTAAATATTTCCGAATGGTTCAACCGCTACCCGCCCGAATCTATTTAAAATCTATTTTTTCATCATGTCACCCGCCCGACCCGCGGTATATCCGCGGACGCCGCGGGTGAGACCACAAACCGCGCATCTCTAGTAAGTACACATGATTGTATTTCTTTATGAACCCCCCCACCCCCCGGTCAGTGGGACAAATTTTCAAGCGTTGACCGGCCCGCAGTTACAAAATGATTGGGGACCACTGTTTTAGGGGGCTAAATGTTTTTTGGCTTGTTTTTTAAAAACCCATAGTCGACAAGTAGATGTCCAACAAGGCGATGACAGAGAGGCCATTCTCCTTATTACAAGGCAGCGTAGCATCAAATTGATCTTGAAGCTGTTTTGCAAAGTTTATGCCGGGTTTTTGTAATCCTTGACACCAGACAATGGTGGAGTGTGTGCATATCAACATCTAAGACCGTCTCTTTTGGCCCCGGTCATTAGTCCCTGGTCATAACCCATAACCAGCTCCCTGTGTTCCCCTCAAGTGTTCAGTATGGCACCGTTGCTCAGCGACTTCATCAACACTGCAGCTTTCTATCAACTGCGACTCCAGACCACACTGCAAAAAGTCAGTGTTCAAAAACAGGGGAAAAAAATACAAAAATGAGGGGTATTTTCCTTGAACTAAGCAAAATGATCTGCCAATAGAACAAGAAAATTTGGTTTATCAAGACTTTCCAAAACAAGTAAAATTAGCTAACAATAAATGAACCCAACAATACCTTAAAATAAGTATATAGTCACTAATAACAAGTGCACTTTTCTTGGTAGAAAAAAAAAATGAGACCTTTTTTCTCAACATGTTGAAAAATATTCCTAAATTAAATAAATGCTAGTGCCATTATCTTGACAATGATATGCGCTCGGCATTAGATTTCTTGAAACTAGTAAATTTTCCCCCAAAAATGGTTCATTTTTCTTACTGGAAAGGCAACAAGGCCACCGCTTGTTACTCTAGGGGTCTACTAGCCGCTCAGGCAAGTCATATGTTCTAAAAATGCATTTTTCCGTTGACAATGACATCGTCACACCAACTGCGTGTTTTTTCAGTCAATTAGTGCACAATGTATATATATATATATATATATATATATATATATATATATATATATATATATATATATATATATATATATATATAAAAAGCCCGGCCCCCAGACACATTTTTCTTTGTGGTAATTTTGATGAATTCAGCTGAATGTGCATTAACTATTTCTGTTGAAAATAGTTTGAAATGTCACATGTTAAATGTTTAAAAATTAACGGTCAGTTTACTGTACTGTGCCAATTGTACTACTATGAGTAAGTGTTTTCTCTTGTTTCATTGAAAATAAAACAGCAAAGTCCATCTGTTTTAATTATGAGACACAATTGTGTCAGTTGTGATTTTTTTGTTCATGCTTGAAATAAGAAATTACTACTTGAAAAAGCAGTTTTATACTTGTGAGCGTTGATGACACAGCTTTGCAACAGTTGATTATCTCGTTCCAAGCATGTTTTACTCAATATAGGTCATAAAAATCTCAGTAACAAGCTGTAATATCTTACTGAGATCATTTAGGACCAAAACACTTAAAACAAGTTAAACAATCTAACATAAAAAATCTGCTTAGTGAGAAGACTTATCTTATCAGACAGAAAATAAGCAAATATCACCCTTATCCGGGATATTTCATCTTCCTTAGATTACAGTTTTTGCAGTGCAGGCACTGACCTGGATCGCGACAGAGGTACACTATATACCACATTTTTTAGAAGAGGTCTTCTAAAGTGACCTAAGGATTTTAATGGCAGAGGAAAAAGAAAACAAACAAATCCGGTATAGAAACTGTAACAACATCATGATTATCGGTGTGTGTGTGTGTGTGTGTGTGTGTGTGTGTGTGTGTGTGTGTGTGTGTGTGTGTGTGTGTGTGTGTGTGTGTGTGAGACGAAGAAAAACAGGTTTAGAACGATCACTCTGTCCTAAGATATTCATGTTAGCATATTAGCATTTAAGATAGCTAGCATCCGTTAGCATGTTAGCTTGCTTTTCTAGAATCACCAGTCTGAGTTCCTTTGGGTGCGTTTTGTCAATCATTGTTTTATCAAATAATTTTTATTTAAAATGGCAATACCATTGATACAAGTACTCACTTGTGTGTGCGTTTATTAGTTAATAAATGTTAATTGTTTAATAATGACATCCATTTTGTGTTCATTTAACAGATTATAATACTGTGCTGGACACTTGTTACATCTTGTTATTTTACACTTCTGTACGGTACTTTTATTAAGATGCGGCTATTTGCGCCTCGGCACTTGGCGATCACTCCAGCAGCACTGAGAGCAGACTCGGGCAAACCACCTCAAAGTAATGTTGGAATTTTCGATTTGAATTGACTCAAAAAACAGCCGAAAGTCAAACTATTACCAGAATGTGCCAGCTTGATGCTAATATACATTGGCTTTGCTGTTAACATGCGACTGATTAGCATTAGCAATTTTACATGGCGATTTTAACACCTCCAAATTTGTTCATAAAATAATAATGGATTAGATTTATAGGGCGCTTTTCCAGCGCTATAAAGCGCTTCACAGAAAAGTGAAAACCCATCCTTCGTTAACTCCACATTCACACGTTGATGGTGGTAAGCTACATTTGTAGCAACAGCTGGGGTAAACTGACAGAAGCATGGCTGCCAATTTGTGCCTACTCATTCACTTTCATACACCTGTGTGCATGGCACTGGGAGCAAGGGTGAAGCGTCTTGCCCAAGGACACAATGGAAGGGACTTGGATGGTAGAAACGGGACTCGAACCAGGGACCCTAAAGTCAATAGCACGGCCGGCTAGTAAAAATTAGATTTCACAATCAAAAACAATTAAAATAAATCAACACACACAAAAGTACCAAAACATGGAACCGCTGAGTACCGGTATCGATTGTTACTGTATCAGTTCAAAGTTGAACAGTACCTATCCCTGCTTCTGAGTCTCTTTTGCAAATATTATATAGTAGACCACATTGTGTTTCCTAAGTTGGAAGTAGTCTTTGCTATGAAGCTGAATGTGCCAGTCTAGACGATTAAAGGTCCTACAAAGTGTTAATACTGTAAGTATTTTACTCATTACAAACCAACTGTTTGATTGTAACAAATATCTTAGCTGTATTTTGCATTATCAAATTTGGAGGTGTTGAAATCTCCCTGTCAAGTAGCTCATGCTAACAGGTAGCATGTATATGAAAAATCCAATGTAATAGCATTTAGCTTGCGCATTTTCTAAAAGTGAAGCCTTACATTTCATAAAGGCTTTTTTTAATGAGGCATACTTATGTGGTCGGCATGGAAAATTGCAACATTACTTTAGAGGCAGTTCGGCAGAGTGATTGTTTCTTTGCCAAGTGTTTGAGCCGATGACCAGTCTGCAACCGGACTTGATGTCATGAGCAACAAAGGTATCAAAATGTCACGTCAATGGCTACCTATTAAAATAAATACCTATACCATAGCCCATCCCTAATACTAACCATTTATACCATCTATCGTTACATCCCTTTTAGAAACAAAATCAAGATTAGTGTTACTTTTACGTATGAACATTTGTCTGACATGACCCTAAGTTTTTTGCCACAGTGTTTGGAACCGTATTTTAAATTTCTTTCCAGAGCTAGACTTAGGCCTCGACAGGTTTAGAAAATGCTCAGCGTTTGCTAATGATGCCAACTTCCAGATTAATAGCCAATGTCCATTGTTCACCTTAATACGCCTTTAAAGTCGGTAAATACGCTTTGGCAGACTTTCCAAAAGGTTTGTTATGAGGACCTCAGACCTTCTTTTTCCTAATCTCTTTATCGTAAGCCTACCAATGTGACGCTACTATTCAGTGCCAATTAAAAGTCTCAGACTCAAGAATGGGTTCTTGCCTTCCTGTGCTGCTATTGGACGAAATAGACGCCGATCTTTACAGTAGCACCACCGATTGGCCACAAGTAGGGATCTAACAATAAACTTAAGTATTACCGTTTTAAACTAAAATGATCGTAAAACCGTGGGTGATAAACAATCAATCAATCAATGTTTACTTATATAGCCCTAAATCACTAGTGTCTCAAAGGGCTGCACAAACCACCACGACATCCTCGGTAGGCCCACATAAGGGCAAGGAAAACTCACACCCAGTGGGACATCGGTGACAATAATGACCCAGTGGGACGTCGGTGACAATGATGACTATGAGAACCTTGGAGAGGAGGAAAGCAATGGATGTCGAGCGGGTCTCACATGATACTGTGAAAGTTCAATCCACAATGGATCCAACACAGTCGCGAGAGTCCAGTCCAAAGCAGATCCAACACAGCAGCGAGAGTCCCGTTCACAGCGGAGCCAGCGGGAAACCATCCCAAGCGGAGGCGGATCAGCAGCGCAGAGATGTCCCCAGCCGATACACAGGCAAGCAGTACATGGCCACCGGATCGGACCGGACCCCCTCCACAAGGGAGAGTGGGACATAGAAGAAAAAGAAAAAAAACGGCAGATCAACTGGTCTAAAAAGGGAGTCTATTTAAAGGCTAGAGTATACAAATGAGTTTTAAGGTGAGACTTATATGCTTCTACTGAGGTGGCATCTCGAACTGTTACCGGGAGGGCATTCCAGAGTACTGGAGCCCGAACGGAAAACGCTCTATAGCCCGCAGACTTTTTTTGGGCTTTGGGAATCACTAATAAGCCGGAGTCCTTTGAACGCAGATTTCTTGCCGGGACATATGGTACAATACAATCGGCAAGATAGGATGGAGCTAGACCGTGTAGTATTTTATATGTAAGTAGTAAAACCTTAAAGTCACATCTTAAGTGCACAGGAAGCCAGTGCAGGTGAGCCAGTACAGGCTTTGATAAACACTTTGATAAACTCACAGAGACTGCTAATTTACTGGAGAAGCAAAATAGCGCTAGTTAGCTTTAACGCTAACATGAAAACAAGAGACATTAACGTCTTTCTCCATCAAAAACATTTTCTGATCTAAAGTTATAAAAAAAACTGTCTGAGTAACTGATGTATTCAATTGTGCACATTGAACATGCAGATTATGCTATGTATGTTGTGCTCAAAAGAAACTCCTGTCACTATTGGGTCGCAGCTTGCTCCAAAGTTTGTTCTCCCGGGATGCAAACAGACCACTCCGGACAGGACGTGCAGGTAGGAACATGATTTATTTTTTAAAAGAAGTACAAAAACAGAAACAAACCGAAGGATTAACGTGGCTATCGCACTGGACGCTAAAGGTAACACTTGGCTTAGACTAAAAAGAAGAGAGACTCACGTAACTGTGGCAAGAAGCAAACAGTGAAGCCAGACTGAGCGTGGCGAGCAAGGTGAATAAATAGCCCACTGATTAGTGGTTGACAGCAGCTGAGTGTGCCGACCATTAACCAGAGGCAGGTGAACCCAATTAATCTCCATGGAAACTAAAACAAACCCAGAGGTGCACAAACAGGAACTAAGGGAGTCCAAAACTAACAGAACATAACAAAACATGATCCGGGCCACGGATCATGACAACTCCATGCAATATGACAACAGGAAGTGAATTTGCCTGGCGTCACATAAATTGGACGTTTTTTTTCTTTACCATTAAGAAAAACACTAAAACTTTTACAAATTAATGTTACACAGATGTCTAGAGGTTGTCAACTTTCCATTGTATTTTCAGATTCTCAAGTACTTTACTAATCCTCGAGGGGAAATTAAAATTTTCAGCACAACTCCATTCAAGAGCAGACAAACATTACAGGGAGACAAAACAGGATCAAACATTACAGGGAGACAGAACGGGATCGCTGACGGGTATGCCAACTTCTGGCGCCCCTTACGAAAAAAGGTAAGAAACACATAAACGTGTGTGTAAGAGGGGAAACATCAAATAACACAAAGGACATTAAAGACATTCAAAGAGCCGAGCTAATGCAACCGGCTGCTACTCCAGCAGTGCCATTTCTACATACAGCTACAAAAGTAATAAAAAAATAAATAAATAAAAAAAAAACCTGTAATATATATTGCGCACACCATGCATAGACAAGCTACCAAACAACAGCATAATTTCAACACCCATATACACCATACTTGCCAATGATCCCGATTTTCCCTGGAGACTCCCGAATTTCAGCGCCCCACCCGAAAATCTCCCAGGGCGACCATTCTCCTGAATTTCTCCCGATTTCCACCCGGACAACAATATTGGGGGTGTGCCTTAAAGCCACTGCCTTTAGCGTCCTCTACAACTTGTCGTCACGTCCGCTTTTCCTCTATACAAACAGCGTGTCAACCCATTCACATAATATATGCGGCTTTTACACACACATAAGTGAATGCCATGCATACTTGGTCATCATCCATACAGGTCACACTGAGGTTGGCAGTGTAAACAACTTTAACACTGTCACAAATATGCGCCACACTGTGAACCCACACCAAACAAGAATGACAAACACATTTCGGGAGAACATCCGCAACGTAACACAACATAAACAGAACAGAACAGATACCCAGAAACCCTTGCAACACTAACACTTCCGGGATGTTACAATATACAACCCCCCACTATCACCAAACCCCACCCCCACAACATCTCCCAAATTCGGAGGTCTCAAGGTAACCAAGTATGATATACACTGTGGTGTTCTCTGCGGTGTTCCACGCCATCGTCTGCCTGGGTGGGGGAGCATGACAGGAGCAGACCCAACAAAGCAACCAAGATAGCAGACTGCAACCTTCGGCCGCCCACCAACTCTCGGCACAGTATATCCCACCCTCTCAATGCTTCTCTTATGTAATGATGTACACCGCAAAAACTGAATTTAAAGTAACATTAAATATCTCAAATAAAGGTGATATGTGCCTATTTTCTGTCTGATAAGATAATTCTTCTCACTAATCAGATTTTATGTTAGTGTGTTTTACTTGTTTTAAGTGTTTTGGTCCTAAATGATCTCAGTAAGTTATTGCAGCTTGTAGCTGAGATTTTATGACCTATATTGAGTAAAGCATGCTTGAAACTAGAATATAAACTGATGCAAAGCTGTGTCATCAACACTCACAAGTATAAAACTACTTTTTTAAAGTAATGATTTCTTACTTCAAGCATGAACAAATATAATGCCAAGCGCATATCATTATGTCAAAATAATGGCAGTAGCATTAACTTAAGAATATATTTCAACATTTTTTTTCTTCTATCAAGAAAAGTGCACTTCTTATTAGTGAGAATTTACTTATTTTAAGTGAAGTGAAGTGAATTATATTTATATAGCGCTTTTTCTCAAGTGACTCAAAGCACTTTACATAGTGAAACCCAATAGCTAAGTTACATTCAAACCAGTGTGGGTGGCACTGGAAGCAGGTGGGTAAAGTGTCTTGCCCAAGGACACAACGGCAGTGACTAGGTTGGCAGAAGCGGGAATCGAACCTGCAACCCACAAGTTGCTGGCACGGCCACTCTACCGACCGAGCTAAACCGCCCCAAAGGTATTTTGGGGTTCATTGAGGTTAGCTAATTTTACTTGTTTTGGAAAGTCTTGACAAGCCGAATTTTCTGGATCTATTGGCTATTAAATTTGTTTAGTTCAAGTAAAATACCCCAAATGGTTGTATTTTTTTTTCTTGTTTTTGAACACTGACTTTTTGCAGTGTAACTACGTACGTAGGTAACACATGCATGCACATTAGCTTTAGGTGTGGTTAGCGAATAATGGCAATTTAGAAAGCTAGCGTTAGCGGTCATTGAATGTATATTCAAGACCGCAATGTACAACAAGACTGCAAATTAAATCGTTCTTCTCTTGGACTGTTTTTGTACGTGTGCACGTGCTCCCTTCGCATACGAGTTCACGAGACAGGGAGAGTGACCGTCGTAAACACTAGTCATTTTTTTATTCCATAAACTTTATAATTGTGAATAATTTGCCAAATTAATGTGTTTGGTTAAAACACTAATGCTAACAGAAGCTAGTGTTCTTGTTATATTTTGCAAACAGCACCTTTAAGTAGCCAGAAAAATATTATTAAACTACGAGAAAAAAAAGTGTGCTTTATAGTCCGGAAATTTTTGGGGGGTCAGATGTTGAATACAATTCTAGGATTTTAAAATAAAATATGTAGAAGAGCCTATTAAGAATTACATCTTGTTGTTTTGAATTTGTTTTGTACTTCACAAGTTTTAAGTGACTCTAATTCCAGAGAGGGTATTAATATGATATTTTTTGCACTTTCCTCCTAACACACTCAGCAACTAACAAATCGGATTAATGCTTGGCATTAGGTCTTGACCAATGTGACTCCTTATTAATATTATCAAAAGTAAACACTTCATCTCAAAAGTACTAATATAAAGACGTCGACAGCAATGACATACCAGGACTGCCGAGAGGGACGCTAATTTCTGACAATAAGCCGCTCCCTTTGAGAGCGAGCAGGTGGTCGCAGGATCCATTGAGGCATCAGTTGCTCGCTCATGCACTAAATAGTTCCGGAAAGGTCCTCTCACTCCGATCGTCCTAACCTGGTGGCCATGACCGGGTCACTGGAGAGCTTCTTAAAGAGGCGCCTTGTGAACATGACTCAGCAAAGCAGAGAGCGCAGATTCTCCCAATGGTTGAAAAAAAATAAAAAAATAAAAAATAAAATAAAGAAGTCCTGAATCCAGACCGGGGTCCGGATCAGCCCCAAAATGTAATCACTTGTTTCTTATCCCATTTCCAAAATTTCCTGAAAGTTTCATGAAAATGAACACACAACTTTTTGAGCCACCTAGATCACAATAAAAGAAAGAGAGTGAACCATCTGGTCTGTCTCTATCTTTGTTTATGTTGGGCCGCTAGAGCAGTGGTTCTCAACCTTTTTCCAGTGATGTACCCCCTGTGAACATTTTTCAAGTACCCCCTCAACAGAGCAAAGCATTATTGGTTGAAAAAAAGAGATAAAGAAATAAAATACAGCACTATGTCATCAGTTTCTGATTTATTAAATCGTATAACAGCGTAAAATATTGCTCATTTGAAGTGGTCTTTTTTTAACTATTTGGAAAAAAATAACTAAAAACTTGTTGAAAAATAAACAAATGATTCAATTATAAATAAAGATTTCTACACATAGAAGTAATCATCGATTTAAAGTGAAATAACTCTTTGGTAATTGTAATAGAAATCCATTTGGATTCATGAACTTAATTCTAAACGTTTCTTCACAAAAAATAAATCTTTAACATCAATATTTATGCAACATGTCTACAAAAAAATCTAGCTGTCAACACTGAATGTTGCGATGTTGGATTTTTATTTCACAGTTTATGAACTTACATTCATATTTTGTTGAAGTATTATTCAATAAATATATTTATAAAGGAATTTTAAATTGTTGCTATTTTTAGAATATTATAAAAAAAATCTCACGTACCCCTTGGCATACCTTTATGTACCCCCAGGGGTATGCGTACCCTCATTTGAGAACCACTGCGCTAGACCAGTGTTTTTCAACCACTGTGCCGCGGCACACTAGTGTGCCGTGAGATAGTCTGGTGTGCTGTGGGAGATTATCTAATTTCACCTATTTTGGTAGAAAATATTTTTTAGCAAACCAGTAATTATAGTCTGCAAATGATGTGTTATAGTTGAGTGTTGGTGCTGTCTAGAGCTCAGCAGAGTAACCGTGTAATACTCTCCATATCAGTAGGTGGCAGCAGGTAGGTAATTGCTTTGTAGACATTGACACAATGGAAGGCAGAATGAAGGTAAAAAGGTATTTAATGCATAAACAAGAAATAAACAAAAGGTAAGTGCCCCTAAGAAAAGGCAATGAAGCTTGGGGAAGGCTATGCAGAACAAAAATAAAACTGAACTGGCGAGAAAGTAAACAAAAACAGAATGCTGGACGACAGCAAAGACTTACTGTGGAGCAAAAATGGCTTCCACAATCTACATCCGAACATGACATGACAATGTCCCCACGATGAAGGATAAAAACAAAATAGATGCGGGAAATATCGCTCAAAGGAAGAAATGAAACAGCTACAGGAAAACTCAGAGAAAAATCCACCAAAATAGGAGCGCAAGTCAAGAACTAAAAGACTACACACACGAAAACAGCAAAAAAGTCCAAATGAGTCAGGGTGTGATGTGACAGGTGGTGACAGTACACCTACTTTGAGACAAGAACTATAGTGATACATGCTTGGTTAAAGTCATATCCAACAATTGCAACAACGACTTTTTACTGTCAACTGAGTTTCGTTTTTTTTTAATGATTTCTGCTGGTGCTGTGCCTCCGCATTTTTCCAACTCCAAAAATGTGCCTTGGCTCAAAAAAGGTTGAAAAACACTCCGCTAGACAAACCACACATAGAAGTGTTAACGTGAGATAAGGTAGTAGAAATAATCCGAATCATGGCCAAAATCTAATCAGGTCTTCCTTATCCCATTTCAGGCATTTCCTTAAAAGGTTTGTAAAAATCTGCCCTTAACATTTTTAGTTATTTTGCTCACCGGCGTATATGATGATGATTTCTGATTACGAACTGTTGAATTACTCTCTTTAAAGTCAGCAACAGGTTTACAGGAACATTTTAGAGGGAAGAACATGTGATCGATATACAGTGCTACTTCTTTTTTCGTATTGTTTCATATGGACCCCCGACTTAAACAAGTTGACAAACTTATTTGGGTGTTACCATTTAGTGGTCGATAATACGGAATATGTACTGTACAATCTACTAATAAAAGTCTCAATCGGTCTCCCCATGTCTAGCATTAAAAGATTACAGTTGGTACAAAATGCGGCTGCTAGACTTTTGACAAGAACAAGAAAGTTTGATCACATTACGCCTGTACTGGCTCACCTGCACTGGCTTCCTGTGCACTTAAGATGTGACTTTAAGATTTTACTACTTACGTATAAAATACTACACGGTCTAGCTCCATCCTATCTTGCCGATTGTATTGTACCATATGTCCCGGCAAGAAATCTGCGTTCAAAGGACTCCGGCTTTTTAGTGATTCCCAAAGCCCCAAAAAAGTCTGCGGGCTATAGAGCGTTTTCATATCGGGCTCCAGTAATCTGGAATGCCCTTCCGGGAACAGTTCGAGATGCCACCACAGTAGAAGCATTTAAGTGTCACCTTAAAACTCATTTGTATACTCGAGCCTTTAAATAGACCCCCTTTTTAGACCAGTTGATCTGCCGTTTCTTTTCTTTTTCTTCTATGTCCCACTCTCCCTTGTGGAAGGGGTCTGGTCCGATCCGGTGGCCATGTACTGCTTGCCTGTGTATCGGCTGGGGACATCTCTGCGCTGCTGATCCGCCTCCGCTTGGGAAGGTTTCCTGCTGGCTCCGCTGTGAACGTGTCTCTCGCTGCTGTGTTGGATCCGCTTTGGACTGGACTCTCGCGACTGTGTTGGATCCATTATAGATTTAACTTTCACAGCATCATGTTAGACCCGCTCGACATCCATTGCTTACCTCCTCTCCAAGGTTCTCATAGTCATCATTGTCACCGACGTCCCACTGGGTCATTATTGTCACCGATGTCCCACTGGGTGTGAGTTTTCCTTGCCCTTATGTGGGCCTACCGAGGATGTCGTGGTGGTTTGTGCAGCCCCTTGAGACACTAGTGATTTAGGGCTATATAAATAAACATTGATTGATTGATTGATTGATTGATCAATCAATCAATCAAAAACACGATATAGAATCGTATGAAAACAGAAACTTTTTTTTCCCGTGGGAAATAATGTTAGTCTAATTAATCCATTCCAAACACCTAATCATTTTTACACAAAACACTTTAGGAAGATTTGACAATTAAGAATCTTTGGTGTTTTTAAGTTCTTTTTTTTATAAAGAATAATCACCATATTTTCCCGCAGCCACTAAATATTAGGTAAATAATATGATCCATATATTAGTAGGACTATAAGCCGCAGATATATACAATATATATTAATTATTTACACAGAATTATTTTGTAAATGTTTATTTACATACTTCCAAATGGTGCCTGTAACACGGCAGTAAAACGGCTGATCAAACAAAACAGAAGTCATGGTCATGGACCCACTAGCTGTGGAAGTTAGCTCTCTAATTAACAAAGCAGACTCAATAATGCCACGGTGACGTTTCGGTGAATTTACTGTGGAATTTGTGAAACTTAAACAATATAAAAATAATTGTAAGTTAACAATACTAACACAGAAACTAGTAAACGTGTTAGCATATTAGCTAATACCAATGACGCTAGCTTGACTACATTATGATAGCATATAGAAATATGCATGAAAACACTCCTACAGATGAGACAGTTTAGTAAGTGTGGATTGTTTTAGTTACATTGTAAAAGTTAGAAACATTACTTGGAGTGATGAATGAAGAATCCATACGAGTAGAAACGCTATGGCCAAAAAATAGACGGAACGGCACTTCCGGTTCAAAGTTTTTATCGGCAGGAAACACTGCAGGCATTTACCCGGCAGCACCTGCAATGAGTGAAGGCTTCCAAAAAATGGCGCCAAAAAACAATAACATATCTTTACAGTGTCTTTGCATGTTTAATTAAAACGGGATTGCAGGGGTGTTAAATTATTTTCACATGAAACTCTAATCTGGCTCATGTGAGCAGGCTACTGTTTGAACACATTTTCTTAAAAAATACATCAATTATTTCTATATTGGGGGGTATAAAGAGTAATGTATTTTCCGGATTATAGAGCACACCGATATATAAACCGCACCCACTAAAGTTGCAGATTGTTGAGAAATGAGTTATCTACACAGAGATCCGTTATGTTTATTTACATACCTTAATTTTTTCCAAATGGTGTCTGTAACACGGCAGTAAAACGGCTGATCAAACAAAACAGAAGTCATCGTCATGGACCCACTAGCTGCGGAAGCTAGCTCTCCAATCAGCTAAACAGACTCAATAAATCCACGGTGACATTTTGATGAATTTGTTTAACAGAAACAACTCAGGAAAAATTGCAATTGTAAATTAATAATACCAACACAGACACTTGTAAACGTGCTTGCATATTAACTCATGCTAACGATGCTAGCCTGATTACATTACGATAGCATGCACAGATATGCATGAAAACACTCCTACAGACATCATTTCTAGTCCCCCCTCCACCCACTTTGCTTAAGTTTTTTTTTTTCAATTTCAATTTCGCACTTTTATTATTATTATTATTTTGCAATTTATTTATTTTTTACTTTTTATTCAACTCCTTTTACCGTATTGCTTTTGCACTATCTTGTTTAGCTCATTAATTGTTTATGTTCTTTGTTTTTGTTGCTCCATGCTTTTCAACCTGTACAGCACTTTGGTTCAATTTAAAAATTGTTGTAAATGTACTGTATAAATAAAGTTACCTTGCCTTGCCATCCCACATAGGACAGTTTAGTATGTATGAACAGTTGAAGTTATATTGTAAAATGTATCAACGTTGCTTTGAGTGATGAATGAGGAATCCATACAAGTAGAACGCTATGGATGAAGAGAAGACTAATCACTAATAATATTACACTTTTGTCATCCATAACACAAAGCTGACATTAAGTTTTTGTTTTTAGCCTTTTTTTGGAAGGATTGAAATATATTAAAATGGCTCTTGACTTTTTAGTATGTGGCCCTTGTTGGAAAAAGTTGCAACAGCCCCGTATTAACATATATTCCAAACATTTTTGTTAGCATAAAATGCTTGTACCCTGTCATGATCTCTGGTCTGGATTATGTTTTTTGTTATTTTTTGTTAGTTTTGGACTCTTTTAGTTCTTGTTTGCGTTCCCTTGTTTAATTACCATGGTGACTCATTAGTTTCACCTGCCGCTGGTGTGGGCACATGCACCTGCTCTAATTAGGAGACTAATATTTAAGCCTGTCTTTGCAAGTTAGTTGGCCTGGCATCATTGCTCTTTTCATGCCACAGTTTCATGCTTATTTAACTTCAAAGTTAATGCTATTTGTGAGGTTTTCATGTCCCTAGTTTCATGTTTTATGTCCTAAGTTTTTAGCCTTAGCTTCTCGTGTGAACGGCACGCTTTCCTTTTGTTTTGGTTCCTGTCATTTCTGCTGTGTATGATTAATTGATTATTAAATATGTTCCTACCTTCAAGTCCTGTCCGGAACAGTCCGTTTGTATCCCGGGAGAACAAACCTCACAGTAAGCTGCGATCCCCCCGTCGTGACAGTACCCGACTTGTGATTTCAAAAGCCAGTACATTATTTCTCAATCTCTATGTAAAAAAATTAATCCATAAGGAATTGTGTAATGACATAATGAGGCAATTATACAATATAATTCATACACTGTATATTCACTGCAACAAGTGGCCCTCTGAGAGCAGCTATAACTGCAATGTGGAGTTTGACACCCTTGCCTTAGCACCTTTGCCAGTGTAAGCTCTTCTAAAAGTGCTTATTTGTGGTTTTCTATGTCACTGCCAGGCCAAAACTGCTGGTATTTGAAAAGCGATTTGGATAAAAAGTAGTTTATTGTGTTTAATGTTTAATGTTAATCCTCAGCTTCGCCTCGGACTCTCTAAGAACGAACCCTAAAGTCCTTGCAAGATCCGAGCGTCCTATTTATGAGAGAGCTTTTATTCGGCCCCGAACAAACCCAACATTCCCCTGCAGACTGTAAACTAGCTTCTCTTGTTGCGCGACCCGAGAAAAGCCGGGAGTGATTTCTGACTTTGGGACGGATAAACAAGGCATAAGAAACAAACCTCCCAGGATATTCATGTACGCTGCAGAGGTATGGCTGGAATGCCGACGTCGCAGTCGCAGGTGACCTCTCTATATCTCCAAATAAGGTCAGCTGACAAGCGTTTATTGCCGCTTTAGCGCAGGTCACCACAGCTTGTGTTTGTTTATCCGAAGAATGTGTGCGGAGCCGTTAAAAAAAAAAAAAAAAAAAAAGGACGGTCGCTGTTCGAAATTCCTAATAAATTATGCTCATGCCAAACAGAAAAACAACTTTTTAAAGTGCGAAATGCGTTTGTGCGCTCTGATTTATTGCACCTATTCCTAAAATTTGCACAAGCAGCGATTAATTTTATTGTTTTTGCTCTAAGCTTAATACAAAGTTAAAGTAAAAGTTAAAGTACCAATGATTGTCTTACACACACTAAATGTGGCAAAATTATTCTCTGCATCACCCTTGGTCATCCCCTGGAAGGTGAGGGGAGCAGTGAGAAGCAGCAGTGGCCGCGCCCGGGAATCATTTTTGGTGATTCAACCCCCAATTCCAACCCCTTTGCCGAGTGCCAAGCAAGGAGGTAATTGGTCCCATTTTTATAGTCTTTGGTATGACTCGGCCGGGGTTTGAACTCACAACCTACAGATCTCAGGGCGGACACTCTAACCACAAGGCCACTGAGTAGGTTTATTCCTTGGCTGGTTGATATACATACATATATATTTTTTTATATTAAGTGGGTCCATATTATGTTCTTAAACGTTATTTACAATGACAACATTACTTTGTTTTGATTGCGTATAGCACAATGCTTTATAAAACGCTGTAAGATCCGCACTCTCTCACCCTAAAGGGGCCCTACTATGCAAAACCAACTCTTCCTACTTGTTGGTACCTGCTGTTATATATTTGGGATCTGCTGAATCCCCGAAAACTGAAAATCCTCCCATGGAGACATTACGGAGATATTTATAAAAATTATTTAACTTTTCTTCATACTTCCTCTAAAGGAGCCAATTGGAATTTACTCTGTCCTGTGATGTTTTTTTTGACTTGTGACATCCGCGGATTATTCTCATAAAGTGAGTACGCAATGTAGTCTGACCCCGTAGTCAGCAAGCGTCTTCTCTTTCTCTATTCTGTTGTTGTGGGGCAGACTGGCTCGTACATGCACATGCAGGGATGGGAATTGATGAGATTTTTCAAAATCCGCTTGAAGATTTGGTTCCTTAATGGTTCTCTTATCGACTTTTATTTGGGGGAAACAAAGAGAAAAACATAGTGGACTAGCATCAATTTTGTTTAGTTTGGAGCAGGGGTGTCCAAACTATGGCCCTCTTCAATTCTAGACGTCATTAGTTCAACAAAGCATCACACAGTAGAGTGCTTTCAAATTAATGTTTAATACCAGGAAATTTCCTGAATGCTTCATATTTTCCGTCATTATGTAGACATTGTGAGTGAATCAGATCAAAGACCCTTGAAAGTAATTTTCAAAATACAGCATTTAAATATATGACACAATCCAAACAACCTTCCCTAGTCATGGTGCGGGGAAAAAAATCCAATTAACATTATTGTGTTATGTGTGACACTTTGTCACACAACACAACATACTCACTTAATATTGTGGATATTATGAAAAAAGTCCAAACATTATAAACATTTTAAAAAATTATACCCGTTCTTAATACATTCTAATAATCTATTAGAGTCTTAATACCTTCTAATAATCCATTAGAGTGCAGGATGTGAAGAAAACACTCTCTCCACACGTATCCATGTTTGGCGCATTTTAGCTGCTTAATATTTCTGATTGATTACAAAACTTTAAGGAAGTTGTCACGGAAGTAAACAGGGTCGGAGTCAAACTTTCACATACTCTTAATACCCAATTATATTAATTATACCTGTGTATCCATTAAATTGATTATTAATATAATATGTACACACACACACACACACAGTTATTTTACACGCAGTCAGATTTTCGGCCCCCAAATTTTTTTAGCCCATTGCGGCCCCCAAGTCACAAAGTTTGGACACCCCTGGCTCAGGTGGAACATGACCTTAAAAAGCCTACAGTGAGGTCTCAAGAGGCACATATGTATCATAGAAGAAAATAATAACTTTTTTGGAGGCAACACTAAATTGGCCCTAGTGTGTGAATGTGAGTGTGAATGTTGTCTGTCTATCTGTGTTGGTCCTGCGATGAGGTAGCGACTTGTCCAGGGTGTACCCCGCCTTCCGTCCGATTGTAGCTGAGATAGGCGCCAGTGCCCCCCGCCACCCCAAAAGGGAATAAGCGGTAGAAAATGGATGGATGGATGTTTAGAATTAAGTTCATGAATCCAGATAGATCTCTATTACAATCCCCAAAGAGGGCACTTTAAGTTGATGATTACTTCTATGTGTAGAAATCTTTATTTATAATTGAATCACTTATTTTTTGTAGCTGAGATAGGCGCCAGCCCCCCCCCCCCCCCGTGACCCAGAAAGGGAATAAGCGGTAGAGGATGGATGGATGGATGGAGATAAATATAAGAAATTAATATTCTTCTGTAGAATCAAATCATGTGTAAATTACACAGGAATGTAACATTTAGTAACATGTGATATCAACCTATTACATGATTATAATTGATGATTATGGCTCACATTTTATGAAAACTTTAAATTGAAAATCCCAGTTAATTAAAGGTTTCAAAAACTGTAAGCGATAATAATCAAAATTATAACAAATACAAGCTTGACATATCTAACTTTGCATGTAATGAATTAATATCACAGATTAGTTTCACATTTAAAGTAAATTGCTGACATGAATGGACTAATTTTATGAGTTTCACCTGTATAATATAGGAAAACATGCAAGTTCAATTGAACATTCACCTACTGAAAATGAAAACTTTTGACCACTTTGGAAAAAAAAAAAAAAAAACCCAATAAAAATGGCAAAAAAAAATAGGGTGACATTTTTTTTTTTTGTAATATGGTTTCTGTAAGAGGACAAAAAAAAACACAAATCTTCCTAAATGTTAGAAAGCCCGCAGTTTAAAATGTTTGTGTTTATGCTTCACTGATGAGAGTGTTTGGCGAGCGCCACTACAAACGTTTGTAATTTCAGCGGCCCTTGAACTCACCATAGTATGGACTGTGACGCAACAGTTTGTTTACATTAATAACTTTCTCCGACGCTGCCACAGATAGACGTGTTTTATGCCACTCCTTCTTTATTTCATATTGTTCGGCAAACTTTTTGCACAAACGTGAGCTTTGTTGATGTTATTGACTTATGTGGAGTGCTAATCAGGCATATTTGGTCAGGGAATGACTGCAAGCTATTTGATGCTAACATGCTATTTAGACTAGCTGTATGTACGTATTCCATCATTTTGCCTTGTTTGTAGGTATATTTGAGCTAATTTAATTTCTTTTACTTTTATCCTCTTTGTATTTAGGTATTTTTCCATGTTTTAATGACACATTATCTGTATGTAATATTGGCTGCATTTCTGAGAGTTGTGTGCCATGTTGTTCCAGACCACAGCAAACTTTACCCCTCTTGCCAATATTGTAATAAATCCATTAGAAGCAGACGGCCGGCCGTTTCCTTAAACTTGGACACACACACCTATACATTTGGCCATCCTAAGACAGTCATTTCCAGGAGTTATCTCACCCTCTGAAAAGCCTACACTTTACTAATGTAAGAATAAATATTACATTTCAACATTTCTGTCAACGAATATTTGCGACACATAGTCATTTTGATAGTAGGCTGATATAGCTAATTAGCCACTTACATAATGTGTTGCCATCATTATAACACTTATAATTTTTTTTGCGGCACCAGACCAATTACTTTTTTGTATTTGTGGCCCAATATGGCACTTTCAACGTTTTGGGTTGCCGACCCGTGGTCTAGCTGGTGCGAGTACTGCCCGCCTCGGGGCCAGTCAGAATGTGTTTAACGCTTATTGCCTGCATGTCCACTTCTTGGTGAACTAGCAGCCTTTTAATTATTACAAGTTGAACTCTTGTCTGCAATGAGGTGGTGACATGTCCAGGGTGTACACCGCCATCCGCCCGATTGTAGCTGAGATAGGCACTAGCGCCCCCCACGACCACCAAAAGGAATAAACAGTAGAAAATGG
This sequence comes from Nerophis ophidion, assembly GCF_033978795.1. Taxonomy (NCBI): domain Eukaryota; kingdom Metazoa; phylum Chordata; class Actinopteri; order Syngnathiformes; family Syngnathidae; genus Nerophis; species Nerophis ophidion. Next base: position 28,414,838 of record NC_084634.1, read on the forward strand.
ATGGATGGGAGTTGCACTGTTGTAATCTTTTCCTGTAAAATGTTAGTGTTTGTTCCGCCCGGGAATCGTCATTTTGCGAACCAACGTCACTACACACGTTGCGTAATGACATCATCCTTATCCGAAAGAATCGTTAAAGAAACCGTTTGAAAAAATGGCCAGCGATTTCAAGGAATTAAAACATGGTTCTGAACAAGAATTTCCATCCCTTTTCACGTGCATCCTCTGTCGTTCCCATTTCTAATGCAAACTAGCGTATAGTTCGAACTTATATCTATCAGTAGACTCACTATGGAAGCGCTAAAAACTAAAACAAAGATGGCGGGGAGTAGACGAGAAAATGAATGCGAAGTATAAGACCGCGTATAAGACTGCTCACAAAAAGCGTATGCTTTAGAGACGGTCAGAAAGCGGCTTAAAGATGGTCTGTAAATCATAATCTATGCAACATTTTGACCAAAGAACTACCGCTACATGTTATGTAGACCACAAAAGTGTTTTAAATGTAGAAAATCAATATGACGTCACACGCTCTCCCCGAGCAGAGAGGTAGCTACATGGGTAACATTAGCTGTGATGCTAACAATGCAATGTAAAGGGTACAGTAATACGAGAGAGAAGGTGCGATTCTGGTAACAAATGAAGGAAGAATTCATTACCAAGAAAAACAGCACTGCGTCCATCGTCTGGCGGTGGTTTGGCTTCAAGCTGGAATATGTTGAACAAGTATGCGGCAAAAGCGTTGCTACAAAAAGTAGCAGTACTGCCAATTTGTAGCACCATTTGAAAAGTCACAAGCTAAAGAATGAAGAGTGCTTAAAACTCTGCATATCAACATTTCTGTTCGGTGCCACACCAACAAAATGCCAAAGCAACAATTTCCAGATCAACACCGTATGAAAAAAAAAATCAACAGGAGCTAACGTCTGCAGGAACCTACCACAGAACGAAGGACATACACTATTTGATGTCCTATTATGCAGCTCATTTTTATTTGACAGTTTTTGAAATATCTTGTGTTACATCATGCACAAAGGTGCACTTTATTTGTTTTAAACTATTGTAGTGGTGTGCTGTACAAAAATTACACTTTAAAGGCCTACTGAAATGAGATTTTCTTATTTAAACGGGGATAGCAGGTCCATTCTATGTGTCATACTTGATTATTTCGCGATATTGCCATATTTTTGCTGAAAGGATTTGGTAGAGAACATCGATGATAAAGTTCGCAACTTTTGGTGCTGATAAAAAAAGCCTTGCCTTTACCGGAAGTCGCAGACGATGACGTCATAAGGGTGAGGGCTCCTCACGTCCCCACATTGTTTATAATGGGAGCATCCAGCAGCAAGAGCTATTCGGACAGAGAAAACGACAATTTCCCCATTAATTTGAGCGAGGATGAAAGATTCGAGGATGATGATATTAATAGCGAAGGACTAGAAAAAAAAATAAAAATGTTTTTAGACGCATTTACTAAAAAGTCTGCAGGCTATAGAGCGTTTTCCGTTCGGGCTCCAGTACTCTGGAATGCCCTCCCGGTAACAGTTCGAGATGCCACCTCAGTAGAAGCATTTAAGTCTCACCTTAAAACTCATTTGTATACTCTAGCCTTTAAATAGACTCCCTTTTTAGACCAGTTGATCTGCCGTTTCTTTTCTTTTTCTTCTATGTCCCACTCTCCCTTGTGGAGGGGGTCCGGTCCGATCCGGTGGCCATGTACTGCTTGCCTGTGTATCGGCTGGGGACATCTCTGCGCTGCTGATCCGCCTCCGCTTGGGATGGTTTCCTGCTGGCTCCGCTGTTAACGGGACTCTCGCTGTTGTGTTGGATCCGCTTTGGACTGGACTCTCGCGACTGTGTTGGATCCATTGTGGATTGAACTTTCACAATATCATGTTAGACCCGCTCGACATCCATTGCTTTCCTCCTCTCCAAGGTTCTCATTGTCATCATTGTCAATGATGTCCCACTGGGTCATTATTGTCACCGACGTCCCACTGGGTGTGAGTTTTCCTTGCCCTTATGTGGGCCTACCGAGGATGTCGTGGTGGTTTGTGCAGCCCTTTGAGACACTAGTGATTTAGGGCTATATAAGTAAACATTGATTGATGATTGATTGATGATAATTCTGTGAAATCCCTTATCTTTCTATTGTGTTGCTAGTGTTTTAGTGAGATTAAATAGTACCTGATAGTCGGAGGGGTGTATCCACGGATGTCTTGAGGCCAGTCTCTGAGGGAAGTCGAGGGCAGCTGCATGGACGGCGCAAGCTCAGCTGATCTCTGGTAAGAGGCGACTTTTTACCACAATTTTCTCACCGAAACCTACCGGTTGTTAAGTGGTCGGGATCCATGTTCGCTTGACGGCTCCGATCCATAGTAAAGCTTTACCTCCGGGAATTTTAAACAAGGAATCACCGTGTGTTTGTGTGGCTAAAGGCTAAAGCTTCCCAACTCAATCAGTCTACTTTGACTTCTCCATTATTAATTGAACAAATTGCAAAAGATTCAGCAACACAGATGTCCAGAATACAGTTTAATTGCGCGATGAAAAGAGACGACTTTTAGCCGCAAATGGTGCTGCGCTAATATGTCCTCTACAGTCCGTGACGTCACGCGCATGCGTCATCATTCCGCTACGTTTTCAACAAGAAAATTGCAATTTAGTAAACTAAACCGGCCGTATTGGCATGTGTTCCAATGTTAATATTTCATCATCGATATATAAACTATCAGACTCCGTGGTAGGTATTAGTGGGTTTGAGTAGGCCTTTAATTTAGTGTTGTTTTGATATGTCACATTAGTGACATCAAGCACTAAAGTTCACTGATAGCTTGTTTAAAAATGTCTCTGACAATCTTGCACTTTCTGTTTTGGAAATGACATGAGTGTTTGTGCCACTGCTTAATAACTGTTTAATAAATACAGTTTTGCTAAATTGACTTATTTGTGATTTCCCTCTCTACATAAAAGTTTAAAATGAGCATATATTAATGCAGTATGAACAAGAATGTTTTAATGTAGACACATAGAATCATCATACTGCTGTGATTATATGCATCAAGTGTTCATTCAAGGCTAAGGCAAAATATCGCGATGTATATCGCGTATCGTGACGTGGATTAAAAATATCAAGATATTAATAAAAGGCCATATCGCCCAGCCCTACTTACATGTTCATACAAATATCTTTTATCCTGTGGATTCCTCTGAACATACTGTAAACATAAACACAGCCTGCGTCTGTACGGAAGAAAGTGGGATTAGCGTCCCTCAAAAGAAAACATGCCACTCTCTTTTCAAGCTTTTCAGGCAAATTCCCAAACAAAATGAAAAATGCCCAAGTGGTACCAATTTATGAGACTGAGACAAACACCCATTTACATTTACATGTTTGCTAACGTCCACAATTTTCTAAAATCATTGAAAATTTGTCGATCAACAGATTGTAAAAATCCATCTATAAAAGTGGAATACCTAGGGACCGGTAGTAAGCATACAGAGCTAATATTTCAACATCAATGGCATTAATCCAAAAAACGAAGGCAACGCATGCTAAACAGTGTGCAGCTGCAGTGTTTATGATCTAACAAAAGCATTAGACACAAATAATCAAAATATCTTAATTAAGAACATCAGAGGGTAGGTCTTGAACTGGGTAAGAAGTTACTAAACCAACAGGGAGAAATACATGAAGATAGGCAAACAAACGTACAAAGCAGGGATGCCCAAAGTGGGCCCGAGGGCCAAAAATGGCCGGTTGTGTCATTTTATTTGGCCCGCCAAGGGGTGGCTACCAACTTTAACACACATTAATATTGACCTCTTTCAAACTGCACAATCATCGATGACATTCACGCATGAATACACTGAAAATAAAATAAATGATAAATAAATGGGTTGTACTTGTATAGCGCTTTTCTACCTTCAAGGTACTCAAAGCGCTTTGACACTACTTCCACATTTACCCATTCACACACACATTCACACACTGATGGAGGGAGCTGCCATGCAAGGCGCCAACCAGCACCCATCAGGAGCAAGGGTGAAGTGTCTTGCTCAGGACACAACGGACGTGACGAGGTTGGTACTAGGTGGGATTTGAACCAGGGACCCTCGGGTTGCGCACGGCCACTCTTCCACTGCGCCACACCGTCCCAATCAAAAATCAGCTGATTTTACGGTAAACCTGGAAGTTCAGTTGCCGAAATGTACCATAAAATCACAGCTGGTACCATGTTTCCTTTTAAGTTAATGCACTGTACAAAACAACAGACATACATTTTTACGGCAAAAAAGTAGCAGCTCAGTCACCATAATTGTTATTTTTCAATGTATAGTAATGCACTATAGGCTCCAGCACCCCCTGCAACCCTGAAAAAGGACAAGTGGTAAAAAATGGATTGATGGATGGATGGATAGTAATGCACTGTAAAAAAAAACAAAAAAAAAACGTATATTTTTCTGTAAAAAACTGGCAGTTCTATCGTCAGCATTTTGACATAAAAATACCAGTGGTACCATTTCTCATTTTACAGTAATGCACTGTAAAAAAAAAAAAAAAATACCATGGATTTTACGGTAAAGAACTGGCAGCTTAGTCCCGAGATTTTTAACATAAACACAACAGTGGTATCGATTTTTCAATTTACAGTAATTTGGTGCAAAAAAAAAAAAACTACGTAAAATTTTCCAATAAAATTATGACGGTATGAGGCGAAATTTCTCACTGGTTGCATTGTATCAATCACTGTTTGGCACGTTGACCAATGGCACATTTTCACTTTGGCCATGGGAGGCAAACACCTCCTGGTCTGTAGCTTCAATTACACTGCAAAAACTGAAATCTAAGTCAAATTAAATACCTCAAATAAGGGTGATATTTGCGTATTTTCTGTCTGATAAGATAATTCTTCTTACTAAGCAGATTTTATGTTAGAGTGTTTTACTTGTTTTAAGTGTTTTGGTCCTAAATTATCTCAGTAAGATATTATAGCTTGTTGGTGAAATGTTATGACTTATATTGAGTAAAACATGCTTGAAACTAGAATATCAACTGTTGCAAAGCTGTGTCATCAATGTTTAAAACTCCATTTTTGATGTAATAATTTCTCAAGAGCATATTATTATGTGAAGATAATGGCACAAGCACTTACTTAATTTAAAAATATTTTTCAATATATTGAGCAAAAATGTCTCATTTTTTTTTCTATCAAGAAAAGTGCACTTGTCATTAGTGAGAATATACTTATTTTAAGGTATTTTTTGGGTTCATTGAGGTTAGCTGATTTTACTTTTTTTGGAAAGTCTTGACAAGCCAAATTTTCTCATTCTTTTGGCAGATAAGTTTGCTTAGTTCAAATAAAATACCCCTAATTTTTGTATTTTTTTTTTCTTGTTTTTCAACACTGACTTTTTGCAGTGTAGATCTGGTGGCATAACCCAGAGATCAATACTAGAGCCAAAATTGTTCAATTGTACATAAACAATTTGTAAAGTTGCAAAGGACTTAAAGTAGGTATGGTTTGCAGATGACAACCGCGTTTTCTTCAGGACAGAACAACAAAAGCTAATACGAATAACAGAAAACATTTTAAAATTAAAGAGATGATTTGACAAAAAGAGACTATTTTTGAATCTCAGTAAAACTGAAACAACGCCATTCTGTAACAAATACAAATAGACGGAATGGATATTGACATAATAAAGAAAAACAATTGTTTGGATGATGAAATGAACTGGAAATCTCAGAAGATATACAACATGAGGTAGAAAAAAATTATGAAACTTAATATGTTCTTGACAAAAAGTCTAGAGTTAGGTCCGTTTAAGCGAGAAAATGAGCTAAAAGCCACAGTGTCAACCCATTGTCCGGCACAGCTCTTAGTCAGGGGAGTGGGAAAAACAAGTTGCCTGTATATTGAAGCTATTTTTATATATGTCTGATTTATGACAAAGTTTGTGAATAAATAGATATGATCAAAACAGTATCAATCTCACAGAGATTCCTGAGCCAATTTGAGAGTAAATGAGGAAGCCAGTCAAGTGATCCGTGACATAGAGGAGGAACCAAAGATCTCTTCTCTATAATCAACAATGCTAATCAAGCAGACTTTGTGTGAGCCAACAACAATTACTTTGGGGAAAATTATGATCCAGAACCTTATATTTTTGAGGCCGAATACAAAAAGGATGAAGAGTAAGTTTTAGAAGGCGAGTGCTAAAAGGATTTATTTTTATTGAAAAAATGTAGCATTAGCAGCTTTGTTAGATGCTAAAAATGCAGACTAAACACAAACACTTACTGTAATATTTACACTCTCGCTGGGATGCTGACTGACAGGATGCTCACATAAGCCCGTTTGGATGAAGATTCAATCGCAATCCTCACAAAGGGTTAAAAAAAAAAGTTGCCACAACTAGCGTCTTTTTCGCCATCTCAGGGGCTGTGAAAAGTGACCATCCTCTCGGTCCATGGCCCCAATTGTCTACGACCAAGTGAGAGATGGACAAATTAAAATCTATAATGTATTTACAGCAAGTTTGAGACAAAGCAGAAGCCGTCGCCATCTCAGTGTGTCAACAATAGCAGCGTTAGCTAGCATTAGCTCACTGCTATTAATGCGCCGCTAAAACAGGCCGTCTTCGTTGGCACTTATATAACAATATCATTCATATTTGGTTAATTTTCAGGATACAACATGTAAATGGAGTATTGTCGGCACTTTAGTGAGCGCAATACAGGACCCTCGATCTGTTGACTCAATTGTTAACTATTTATTTACAAATTTGAATGCATGAAAAAAGCCAAGCATATGTTCTTGTCTTACATAAGGATTGTGAATGATAAACACTAGAGACGTCCGATAATATCGGCCAATAAATGCTTTAAAATGAAATATCGGAAATGATCAGTATCGGTTTCAAAAAGTAAAACTAATGAGTTTTTAAAATGCCGTTGTACGGAGCAGGCATATCCGGTAAAACACGGACGTAGGGAGCAGTACAGAGCAGTTGTGTGTTCCAGTCAGCAGCCCCTCCCCTCTCCCCTCTCTCACATACAACACAGGAGTTGACGACTGCAGCATGAGAGGTTTACTGGCGACGCTTGATGACCTCATCAAACCGCCGCGAGCGTAGCATAACAACAAGAAGAGTGTGTTGTTGCCGGTGCTGTTGCCGGTGCTGTAGCCGCGAGTAACAAGCGAGCTCGCTCAGTGACTGAGTAACGACACCCTGTCTATGGTTTGGGATTATTTTCAAGTGTGTCTGATGGATAAAAAACTGGAAATTTGCAATGACTGCAAAAAGTTGTTTATGTGAGGAGGAACCAAGACATCTTCCTTTAATACGAGCAATTTGATCTCCAACCTCTTCAAGAATCATAAGGAGATTCACAATGAATACAAGCAGAGGTTGGATTAAAAGCAAACAACGAAAGCAGCTTGCAGTAAACAGAGGTGCCCTGTCCCAACCAGCATTTCATTTATTTTTTTATTTTTTTTGGTCCAGCTTCTCAGGCAAATCATATAGTTTATGTAAATGCCCATATCGGCTGTTCAGATTTACTTTACAAGTCGCGTGGACATCGGGGCCGGTACCTCTGGATTGGCAGACCGGGGTGGTGGTTCCTCTCTTTAAGAAGGGGGACCGGAGGGTGTGTTCCAACTATCGTGGGATCACACTCCTCAGCCTTCCCGGTAAGGTTTATTCAGGTGTACTGGAGAGGAGGCTACGCCGGATAGTCGAACCTCGGATTCAGGAGGAACAGTGTGGTTTTCGTCCTGGTCGTGGAACTGTGGACCAGCTCTATACTCTCGGCAGGGTTCTTGAGGGTGCATGGGAGTTTGCCCAACCAGTCTACATGTGCTTTGTGGACTTGGAGAAGGCATTCGACCGTGTCCCTCGGGAAGTCCTGTGGGGAGTGCTCAGAGAGTATGGGGTATCGGACTGTCTTATTGTGGCGGTCCGCTCCCTGTACGATCAGTGCCAGAGTTTGGTCCGCATTGCTGGCAGTAAGTCGAACACATTTCCAGTGAGGGTTGGACTCCGCCAAGGTTGTCCTTTGTCACCGATTCTGTTCATAACTTTTATGGACAGAATTTCTAGGCGCAGTCAAGGCGTTGAGGGGTTCCGGTTTGGTGGATGCAGGATTAGGTCTCTGCTTTTTGCAGATGATGTGGTCCTGATGGCTTCATCTGACCGGGATCTTCAGCTCTCCCCGGATCGGTTCGCAGCCGAGTGTGAAGCGACCGGAAGAAGAATCAGCACCTCCAAGTCCGAGTCCGTGGTTCTCGCCCGGAAAAGGGTGGAATGCCATCTCCGGGTTGGGGAGGAGACCCTGCCTCAAGTGGAGGAGTTCAAGTACCTAAGAGTCTTGTTCACGAGTGAGGGAAGAGTGGATCGTGAGATCGACAGGCGGATCGGTGCGGCGTCTTCAGTAATGCGGACGTTGTACCGATCCGTTGTGGTGAAGAAGGAGCTGAGCCGGAAGGCAAAGCTCTCAATTTACCGGTCGATCTACGCTCCCATCCTCACCTATGGTCATGAGCTTTGGGTCATGACCGAAAGGATAAGATCACGGGTACAAGCGGCCGAAATGAGTTTCCTCCGCCCTGTGGTGGGGCTCTCCCTTAGAGATAGGGTGAGAAGCTCTGCCATCCGGGAGGAGCTCAAAGTAAAGCCGCTGCTCCTTCACATCGAGAGGAGCCAGATGAGGTGGTTTGGGCATCTGGTCAGGATGCCACCCGAACGCCTCCCTAGGGAGGTGTTTAGGGCACGTCCAACCGGTAGGAGGCTCCGGGGAAGACCCAGGACACGTTGGGAAGACTATGTCTCCCGGCTGGCCCGGGAACGCCTCGGGATCCCCCGGGAAGAGTTAGACGAAGTGGCTGGGGAGAGGGAAGTCTGGGTTTCCCTGCTTAGACCTCGGATAAGCGGAAGATGATGGATGGATGGATGGAAGAAAAGTGTAGGATACTTCTCTTGTTGCCTTATTTCAATTTGACTTTATTAAATGTATTTATAATATCATTTGGTGCAGCCGAGGGGATAGAAAGAGAAAAAAAGGAAGACAGAGGGAGGAATTGTGGGGATTAGAGGGGGATTAGACAGAGAGACAAAAACAACAACAGCAAACACAACAATAACAACAAAAACCACAACAATAGAACATTACCAGCACATACGATATGTACAAATATGATTGTAAAAGTGATATCAAAGAAGCAGTTAGCGAAATAAAAAATAATATAGAAATGACAATAACCATTTTTACACTACAACTGGAGCAATACAAATACCAATAGAAAAAGCGCTATGGATCATGAGCAATACCAATAGTTTACCTCTATTATCAACAATACAGTTGTTCAAATGCAACAATACATAAACATAATGATAACTAGAGATTAAAAAAAATAAAAATAAAGATATATATTTTTTTTAAAAAGGAATACCAAAAAATGGAGGGGAAGAGAGAGAGGCAACCTATATTAAGCTTGTAGATTGTTATAGTAACAATGGGTTAAGCTTTGTCAGTGTGCCATGTGTTACCCAGTTTACCCTAGGGCAACAACGTTAATATATGTTTGATGAAACGTGATTATGTGCATGAGTGTATGTATGTATATGTACTTGTATATGTACAGAATGTGTATATGAATAATTGTACAGTAAATGTATGTATGTGTACAGTATGTGTTTATGTATGTTTGTACAGTGAATATATATGTACAGTATGTTTGTACTGTGAATGTGCGTGTAGATGGACAAACTTGGAGTATGTAGGTATGTACTGTATTTGTGTATGAATGTGGGAGCGTAGGTACCTATGTATGTATGTTTGTATGTATGAACAACGGTGTGTGTGTGTGTGTGAGTATGTACAATATATTTGACTCCCAGTGTGTGTGGGAGCCAAAGTACGCCCCCAGCCGCCCAGAGAGCCCAACCCAAACAGCAGGTGTGGCGCCCAGGGAGCCAGGGACCACCGGCCCCAGCGACAGGAACCCCAGAGGGCCCACCGCGCCGCCCGGAAGAGCAAGGAGCAGGCTGCAAACAGACGCGCCCAGTAGAGGACAGGGCACGAGAGAAGCAGCAGACGGCCAGACCCCAAGCCAGCAAGAGACCACCCCCCACACGGGCAAAAAGACGGGACGCCAGACACTCTCCGCGACCGGATGGGAAGACCACCCCCACCCCACCAGCACCCGGGCCCCCACGACCCCACCCCCGGAGAGCACGGCGCGGCCCACGCCAGGCCACCCCACCCAAGTCGGCTGCCACAGAACCACCCAGCGCAGGGCCACGGGAACCACCTACAACACCTGCAGGGACCACAACGATGGAGATGGTACAACCAGAAACCGCCCTGTCGAGTCCCCCCCTGGGGGAGGGAGGAGAAAAAAAATTAAAAAATGAATACATTACAAAAAAACTAAAAAAAGCGCAGTATTTCAGAAGCTGTGGCTGACTGCTAGGCCACTTCAAGCACTCACCACTAGCTTGCAGCCTATTTGTGTTACTCATACAAATAAATATGTTAGAGCAGGGCAGATTGAGCCCAGTTTATGATCTCCTGTTATACAGTATGCCAGGCAGTCTACTAAAGGAGGATTTATGTGGGCTCTACCAAGGATGTTGTTGTGGTTTGTGCAGCCCTTTGAGACACTAGTGATTTAGGGCCATATAAATAATCATTGATTGATTGATTGATTATTACTCTAGTATACTATGGACTGAAGCTATGTACCTTCATTGTTTTTGTAGCTGTTGTTTTGAGGCATGTTTTAAAAAAAAAAAAAGCACTTTGTGAAAGTCAAAGTATAGTATTTCCCATAGTTGTAGTGGGTATCAGGATTATCTCAGGGAGAGCATGTCCCAAATTCCAAGCTGCTGTTTTGAGGCATTTAAAAAAAATAATGCACTTTGTGACTTCAATAATAAATATGGCAGTGCCATGTTGGCACCTTTTTCCATAACTTGAGTTGAAGTTGTTCTCTTATTTTAGAAAACCTTGTTACTTTGATTAATGCATTCAGCGGGGCATCACAACAAAAAAGGCATAATAATGTCTTAATTCCACAACTGTATATATCGGTATCGGTTGATATCGGAATCGGTAAATAAGAGTTGGACAACATCGGAATATCGGATATTGGCAAAAAAAAGCCATTATCGGTCATCTCTAATGAACACCACATCTCTTTCCAATGTTTGTTTATTTCCAGTATGACTGATCTAATAATATGGTGAACGTGCAGAAGTGCTACTACATCGATGTAAACTCTACGGAATATTCTAAATGGCCGACCCAATTTGTAGCATTTTATGACATCTAGATGGTATTTTCGCATATTTTGCAAATACAATTGAATATGGTTTAATGGATACAATGAAACACAAACAAGCACATAAAGTTCAACTTGTTTTTCCACCCTACTGCTACTAGCAATGAGGAAGTTACACATACTACCATAAATCATTTGCGATGGTTTTCGGCAGTAAAACGGGAACCCCTCATGTGTGCTGGCTCCTCAATAAAATGAGTAAATCATCACATTGAGCCGTCATATTGACGATCATCTTTACTGCAGCATGACCATATGCTTATAAGAGGGTCTGGTCATGTTATATAAAATCATCAATGACATCAGATGAGTCACAACACCGTAATGTCTGTTCTTCCCACTCTGCTTTGGAATGTCACTGACACACAAGCTGGCACACCGTGACCTGATAATGGGCTGAAGATAAAACTGGATCAAGAGCACATTCCGAGACACTGCGAGGTACTTAGAACGTGCGGAATGATAGGCACAGCTTATAACGCAGAGTCATGGTGATGAGAGAACATTCCAAAGACTGGTCTCAGAGAACACCACAAAGGTGGTCATTGTTTGTGTAACCTCAGTTGTTTTGGTTTCAACCACATGCTGTGTCAGTTTTTACTCAAATTCAGTCATAATTTAGTAGGGGTTTTAATCACCTTGTTTTATATGCACCTGTTTAACTGAGTGTGGAGAAGTGATGCTTGGTAGAGTACTGTTCACATTTGAAACGATACGGTACCAACACCCTGGTACCATGAATTGATTAACGTGGACCCCGACTTAAACAAGTTGAAAATCTTATTCGGGTTTTATCATTTAGTGGTCAATTGTACGGAATATGTACTGTACTGTGCAATATACTAATAAAAGTTTCAATCAATCAAAAAAAACAACCTGGGAAAAGATACCAGTATTCAACGGTACCAATTTTTGGTACTTTTGTGTGTGGAAATGAATATCAATTGTTTTTGATGAAATCTAATTTTCAACGCAACATTTAAAAATGAACCCATTATGACAACAACTGTCCAGTTGTTATATCTATTTTATTATCACATTTCGGAGTTAGGAGTAGATCTTGTCCCAAGTGGAGGAGTTCAAACACCTCGGAGTCTTGTTCACGAGTGCGGGAAGAGTGGATCGTGAGGTCAACAGGAGGATCGGTGCAGCGTCTTCAGTAATGCGGACGCTGTATCGATCCGGTGTGGTGAAGAAGGAGCTGAGCCGGAAAGCAAAGCTCTCAATTTACCGGTCGATCTATGTTCCCATCCTCACCTATGGTCATGAGCTTTGGGTTATGACCAAAAGGACAAGATTACGGGTACAAATTTCCTCCGCAGGGTGGTGGGTCCCTCCCTTAAAGATAGGGTGAGAAGTTCTGTCATCCGGGAGGAGCTCAAACTAAAGCTGCTGCTCCTCCACATCGAGAAGAGCCAGATGAGGTGGTTCGGGCATCTGGTCAGGATGCCACCCGAACGGGATATATATATATATATATATATATATATATATACATATATGTATATATATATATATACATATACATATATATATACATATACATATATATATATATATATATATATATATATATATATATATATACTATATATATATATATATATATACATACATATATGTATATATATATATATACATATACATATATATATACATATACATATATATATATATATATATATATATATATATATATATATACATATATATATATATATATATATACATACATATATTATATATATATATATATATATATATACATATATATATATATATATATATATATATATATATATATATATATATATATATATATACATATATATATATATATATATATACATATATATCCCTAGGGAGGCGTTCGGGTGGCATCCTGACCAGATGCCCGAACCACCTCATCTGGCTCTTCTCGATGTGGAGGAGCAGCAGCTTTAGTTTGAGCTCCTCCCGAATGACAGAACTTATATATATATATATATATATATATATATATATATATATATATATATATATATATATATATATGTTAGGGCTGGGCAACGATTAAAAAATGTAATCGAAGTTAATCGCACTATTTCTCTGAATAATCGTGATTAACTGCATTGTATACACAAAGCCCAATAATGAATTCAAAAGTAGTGTGTAGTGCACCTTTATTGGAATATTCTCCCACATGAACAAAAGCACCAAAACATTAGTTGTGCAAACACAATTTAAATCAGTCCTTGTTAAACAGTAGCAGTTAAATAGCATATTTTATGAAAATCAACTCAAAAAATGTAAATACAAACATTTAAGCTTATTGCCACTGCCAGGGTATTTAAGTTATCCTGTTTGTTATGGAAAATAAATATAATCTACATACAAATCTCTGAGCCACAATCATAACATCTGAACAGGCAATTTCTGAGGTAACAGCAGGAACATTTTTTTTTTATCAGGGATCTTATGTTTAAAAAACCTATATTATAGGTAGTAGGCTGTTTTAGGGAATTTTTGATCAAATTATCCGTAGTAGCAATATTAATAATGTTGTGTTTATTATGCGTAGTGCACTTAAAATAATTACGACCATATCTAGGAATTGATATGATGGGAATTTTCCGATTGTTTGCTTGGTGCTTTGATAAACTGAACGCATCATATACATGGTACTATATTGTGATGTTATGAGCCAGGGAAAAAAAGAACTACCCTACCCAGCATGCAACAGGAGTGACGAGCATGCGCGGTAGCCCGGTATAGGTTGTGTGTCGCCATGACGGCATCTTGTATGTTGTGATATGCACGCTCTGAAAGCAAACGTTAAGAACTCAGCCAACACTCCTCTTCTGCATTATTGATAAATAGACAGACAACACATATACTCCGCTGCTTCACAAGCCGCTGGATGTAGCCGGCAAAGTATTCCCATGCTAGCTAGCCGGTCTAGCAAGCACGCGTCATTCAGTCCAAAACGGCCCGATCTATCCACATTCAGAATTGTCTGGCGGTCGTAAGTGATCCCGGAGTGACCCCGCTGTAAGCCAGCCATGAAATTTGCAGAATTGTCCGGTATTTTTGCCAAATGTTCCATCTTTACCAAGAACCCCTCCACGCCGAAGCCCGCCCGGGCGACGCCATCTTGTTAAGAAAAGGCGTTAACAAAATAAAAGCATGTAAACAACATACGCAAATGTGCAATAAAATAATTGTCGGCGTTAATAGATTGATGAATTAACTCTTAACGCATTAATTTGCCCACCCCTAATATATATATTAAACACACACAAACAAACACACGCTTTTTGGATAGACGAAGAATAGCTTGTAAATGCAGGACCTGTGTACCCAGGGCAAGTAGCAGTTAAAGTAGAGGCCTTTATTGAAGTTGTCGGAGTTATTCCCACACTTTCACACCAATCTATCAACCGGCACTTCTCTGTTTCTCTTGATAGACAGAATTTTATCATTGCACTTAAATCAATCCATCCATCCATTTTTCCACCGCTTGTCCCTATCTCAGCTGCATTCGGGCGTAAAGTGGGGTACACCCTGGACTTGTCGCCACCTCATCGCAGGGCCATTGCACTTAAATGTACAACAAAACTCAATTATCAGCACGTAGCAAAACATACATTGTGCAGGGTAGACAGAACAGGAACGCTGATGGGTCGCCACCCGCAAATGGTGGGAAAAGGTGGATGCAAGGAGAAGAAGGAGGACGAGGCTCCTATGTTAGGGGCTGAGTTTGGGGCCAGGAAAAAAATATCTGGTCAAAGGTTTCGCAGACAAGTGAAAATGCCGGGTAACCAACCGGATTGACATATTAATTATTAAGTCATCACATAATGAATTCAATTGTGAAATAATAATATAAAACATGAAATCATAAATGATTAAATATGAGTCAAAGATAATGAAATCAATAACTAATTGAATGTATAAATAATCATATGTAATTTTACATTTACACAACACTTTTGTATTTAATTCCTATTATAACAGTGGCACATTTAAGTAATTATTTGATGACATATTTAAATATTAAAGGCCTACTGTAACCCACTACTACCGACCACGCAGTCTGATAGTTTATATATCAATAATGAAATATTAACATTGCAACACATGTTAAAACGGCGTTTTTAGTTTACTAAATTACAATTTAAATTTTTCCGCAGAGTTTCTTGTTGAAAACGTTGCAAAATGACGACGCATGTTTGTGACGTCTCGGGTTGTAGCGGACATACATGTATTAGCCCAGCACCACTTACGGCTAAAAGTTGTCTCTTTTCATCGCATAATTACACAGTAATTTGGACATCTGTGTTGCTGAATCGTTTGCAATTTGTTCAATTAATAATGGAGACTATAAAGAAGAATGCTGTTGGTGGAAAGCAGTTGATTGCAGCTGCCTTTAGCACCGAAACACAGCCGGTGTTTCTTTGTTTGTTGTGAAGCTTTAACACAGAGCGGTCAAGCAAACATGTTTCTCTACGTCAACCAGCAAGTTTTTGGATGGGAAAATTGTGATATTAAGTCGGCTTTTACCGGAGACTTGAGTGGATTATGCGACCTCCTCCTGTCAAAAAGGCAGCTGTGATCTTGGCTCCTCCATTGGCTTCTCTAAGAGACACCAGCGTTCACCGCAGCCCTCCGACTTTCAGGTATGACTTTATAATCTCACTAAAACACAATAAGCAGATATGGGATTTTCCAGAATTATCCTAGTAAACGTGTCTAATAACATCTGAATCGCTCACACTGCCGTCACCTTTTTTTTTTTTTTTTTTTTAAGTGCATCACTCTAACTTTCCTTCTTCACAAATCTTTCCTCCTCGCTCAAATTAATGGGGAACTTGTCGCTTTCTCGGTCCGAATTGCTCCTGCTGCTGGTGGCTATGACTATAAACAATGTGAGGAGCCCTCACACCGGTGACGTCACGCGCACATCGTCTGCTACTTCCGGTACAGGCAAGGCTTTTTTATTAGCGAACTTTATCGTCGATGTTCTCTACTAAATCCTTTCAGCAAAAATATGGCAGTGTCGCGAAATCATCAAGTATGACACATAGAATGGACCTGCTATCCCCGTTTAAATAAGAAAATCTCATTTCAGTAGGCCTTTAAATTGTGTCCCGTTCACCCTCCATACAAACATGAGTTTGACACCCCTGCATTAAAATATTTCGTAGCTGTTGAATCATGTTAGGTGTACTTAATTGTGCCATTAGTGCGAGGAGTCAGCTGTGCCGCTAAGTGAAGCCTTACACACACGCTCCGACAGGCACTGTGACCTCCAAGTGTCCATCACACACGAGACTAGCAGGCACCACAAGAGTCAGCTCCGCCCTGACCTCAGCCAGGACCCCCTCAGGGTGACAATTCTACCCCCAGAAGTTTTATACCTTACGCCTCACTTCCCTTCCTGCATGCATCTTCAACTACTTCTGAGACCTACAAAATAAGAGCACGGGCCAAGTGGATAGATCACAACTACACGTACGTTAGTTGCAGACATGCCTCATTTGCATTCACATTCTGCATCTCATGTCGTCTCCTAGTGGTAGGAGACAGAACAGCAGTCACATAATAATCATGTTTGAGCTTTCTTTAATGGACCTACACAAATAAGGTGCATGTTTTATGGAGGTTAATTTGTCTTTACTACGACCTCTTTTTCTAAACTTAATTGACGCAAATTGTTTTATTACGTTTGAATTTTGTGAACTGAATCAAATTATTCTGACAACTTCATTGAATGCAAAATTGTGAGCAAAATGTGTTTAAAAATGCAGTGTGCTAAAATACAATGTTGCACTGATATTTTTTGCACCGAATTTTAAAACATTTTTAACAGACTGAATTTTTAAACACACACATTTCGCTCACAATGAAATCATCAGTTTCTGTAATTGAACTTTACAAAAAATTGCATTTTATATGGAGCTTAATTTATCTCTATTAAAACTTTTCTTTTTACACTGAATAGTATGTATTTAATTTTTTTGTGTTTGAATTTTGTTAACTGATTTTTTAAATTATATATATACATACATAAATGCACATGTATGTATGGGGGAAGTTGGCATAGTGGCGGTGCCAGCCACTTGAGGGTTCCAGGTTCGATCCCCGCTTCCGCCATCCTAATCACTGCCGTTGTGTCCTTGAGCAAGACACTTTACCCACCTGCTCCCAGTGCCACCAACACTGGTTTAAGTGTAACTTAGATATTGAGTTTCACTATGTAAAAGCGCTTTGAGTCACTAGAGAAAAAGCGCTATACAAATATAATTAACTTCACGCATATATATATATGATTTAAATATTGTGACAATTTCATTGAACTAAAAATTGTGAGAAAATGTGTTTAAAAATTCAGTTTGTTAAAATACAATTTTTAAAAATCCAGTGGGTAAAAATTCAATGCTAAAACATTTGTTGCTTCAAAACTTTTCTCTCGGAGACAGGATCGATTGATTCAGTCTTAATTTATGGAAAGTGAGGTAGATAGCGACTTGTGCAGGGTGTACCCCGCCTTCCACCCGATTTTAGCTGACAAAGGCACCAGCACCCCACCCCCCCGACCCCAAAAGGGAATAGGCGGTAGAAATGGATGGATGGAGTCTTAAAGCAACGAATATTTCTGCAAAGAGTTTTTTTTATACAACTTTTTAAAACAATGAATTTTGACAAACTGAATTTTCAAACACACATTTTGTTCACAATTTTTGATTTAATCAAATTATCAGCACAATTTGATGTAAAAAAAAAAAATTCAGTTACAGATATTAAGTGTCTAAAATTTGTTTTGCAAAAAGAACACAAATTAAGCCTTTGGCACTTGATCAAACATTCATTTCATATATATGTCTACTTGCACGCAGAGAGTGAGTGAAAAGTGAAGTGAAGTGAATTATATTTATATAGCACTTTTCTCAAGTGACTCAAAGCGCTTTACATAGTGACACCCAATATCTAAGTTACATTTAAACCAGTGTGGGTGGCATTTGGAGCAGGTGGGTAAAGTGTCTTGCCCAAGGACACAACGGCAGTAACTAGGATGGCACAAGCGGGAATCGAACCTGCAACCCTCAAGTTGCTGGCACAGCCACTCTACCAACCGAGCTATGGCGGCCCGGCCCAGGTGTTATGGTTTTTTACATCATAAAAAAAATGATATAAACTATAAATGTGTTCATTTGTAAAAAGGAAAGGTCCATCTTGAGGTACGCCAAATAATCAATTAAATATTCAAACATTTCAAACTGTGTGTAATGTCAGTGAATAAAAACAATAAATGTACTTCTTAAATAAAAAATCTGCCTGGTTTTAATGAATACGTAAGTCTACTACGCTACTGAGATTTGATGTTGGTCATTATGGTGGTACTTAGAAAGCCACCTTTTTTTCCTAGGTGGTACTTGGTGAAAAAGAAAATAAAGGAAATACTCCTCCTTCCCTCTCTCTCTCTCTCTCTCTCTCCCTCCTTTGGACGATGAACTCGACCATTCTCTCTCTCCTCGCCCTGATTGGTGGAGGCCACTTGCTGGGAATGCCATCAAACTATTTAAATTGCACTTTGTGCCCCTTGCAGGCTTATAAGGGACTCCTTGTTGCGTCCGATCCCGACCAAAAAATAAAAAATAAATCAAAAAAATACATACAACAAATGGAACTTCCATCATTTTTGTCAAATTGATACATATCTTTCCTGAGGATTATTGCTGGATTTGTACACATATTGGTGTTTTTGGTACTGATTTGACGCAGGTGAGTTGACTAGTGCAGTGGTTTTTTTTTTGTTTTTGTTTTTTTTGCGTGTTGTAAGTGTTTTTTCTGTTACAGGTAGTGACGTCACCATGAAATTGACGGGGATTTTTTTGTTGCTGATGCTTTGGAGCTGTGAGGGCGCCATCATTGCAGGTGACTTATTACTTTTTTATTATGAGGGGGGATGCATGAATTAACGTGAATTATCGCGCCGGCAGAGAGCGGGGAAGACAACAGCGTGTACGACCTGTTCGAGCTGATACAAGTTCCCAAAAAGAACCACGGCGTGAACCAGGTGAAGGGCGACGACCCCTACAGCCCCGCCTACAAAATCCTCAACCCGGACCTGATCCCCCCGGTCCCCGAGAGCGCCCTGCGGGACCTGATCGACTCCATCCACGAAGAGCGCGGCTTCCTCCTCCTGCTCAACTTCAAGCAGGCCAAGCGCACCCGCGGCAGTCTGCTGACCGTGGAGAAGAAGGACGGGTCAGGCCCGGTGTTGGAGATCGTCTCCAACGGGAAGGCGAACACTCTGGACGTGGTGTTCGCCACCGACGACAGGCAGCATCTGGTCTCCATCGAAGACGCGGACCTGGCCACGGGCCAGTGGAAGAACATCACGCTCTTCGTGCAGGAGGACCGGGCGCAGCTGTACGCCGGGTGCGAGGAGGTCAACACGGCCGAGCTGGACGCGTCCATCCTGAGCATCCTCACGCCGGAGACGCCCGACAACGCGCAGCTCCGCATCGGGAAAGGGGCGGCGAAGGACCGCTTCATGGTGAGCACGTCACACTTACTAAACATTTTAAGGTGAGATACAGTCTGGGGAGGATCTAATTTCACCTATTTGGGTTAGAAATATTTTTTGCAAACTACTGTCGGTGCCATCTAGAGCAGTGCTTCTCAAATGGGGGTACTTGAAGGTATGAGATTTTTTTTAAATATACTAAAAATAGCAAATATTCAAAAATCCTTTATAAATATATTTATTGAATAGTATTTCAACAAAATATGAATGTAAGTTCATAAACTGAGAAAAGAAATGCACAATGCAATATTCAGTGTTGACAGCTAGTTTTTCTGTGGACATGTTCCATAAATATTAATGTTAAGGATTTCTTTTTTTTGTGAAGAAATGTTTAGAATTAGGGCTTCACGGTGGAAGAGGGGTTAGTGCGTCTGCCTCACAATACGAAGTTCCTGCAGTCCTGGGTTCAAATCCAGGCTCAGGAACTTTCTGTGTGGAGTTTGCATGTTCTCCCCGTGAATGCGTGGGTTCCCTTCGGGTACTCCGGCTTCCTCCCACTTCCAAAGACATGCACCTGGGGATAGGTTGATTGGCAACACTAAATTGGCCCTAGTGTGTGAATGTGAGTGTGAATGTTGTCTGTTTATCTGTGTTAGCCCTGTGATGAGGTGGCGACTTGTCCAGGGTGTACCCCGCCTTCCGCCCGATTGTAGCTGAGATAGGCGCCAGTGCCCCCCGCCACCCCAAAAGGGAATAAGCGGTAGAAAATGGATGGATGGATGTTTAGAATTAAGTTCATGAATCCAGATAGATCTCTATTACAATCCCCAAAAGAGGGCACTTTAAGTTGATGATTACTTCTATGTGTAGAAATCTTTATTTATAATTGAATCACTTATTTTTTGCAAACTAGTAATTATAGTCATTGTTGTTGAGGGTCGGTGCCATCTAGACCAGTGGTTCTCAAATGGGGGTACGCGTACCCCTGGGGGTACTTGAAGGTATGCCAAGGGGTACTTGAGATTTTTTTGAAATATTCTAAAAATAGCAAAGATTCAAAAATCCATCCATCCATCCATTTTCTACCGCTTATTCCCTTTCGGGGTCGCGGGGGGCAAAAATCCTTTATAAATATATTTATTGAATAATACTTCAACAAAATATGAATTTAAGTTCATAAACCGTGAAAAGAAAGGCAACAGTGCAATATTCAGTGTTGACAGTTCGATTTTTTGTGAACATGTTCCATAAATATTGATGTTAAAGATTTCTTTTTTTGTGAAGAAATGTTTAGAATTAAGTTCATGAATCCAGATAGATCTCTATTACAATCCCCAAAGAGGGCACTTTAAGTTGATGATTACTTCTATGTGTAGAAATCTTTATTTATAATTGAATCACTTATTTTTTGCAAACTAGTAATTATAGTCATTGTTGTTGAGTGTCGGTGCCATCTAGACCAGTGGTTCTCAAATG
Organism: Nerophis ophidion; assembly: GCF_033978795.1. Classification (NCBI taxonomy): domain Eukaryota; kingdom Metazoa; phylum Chordata; class Actinopteri; order Syngnathiformes; family Syngnathidae; genus Nerophis; species Nerophis ophidion. The sequence goes on from NC_084634.1 coordinate 28,436,177, forward strand.
GGGGTACGCGTACCCCTTGGGGGTACTTGAAGTACTTGAAGGTATGCTAAGGGGTACGTGAGATTTTTTTTAAATATTCTAAAAATAGCAAAGATTCAAAAATCCTTTATAAATATATTTATTGAATAGTATTTCAACAAAATATGAATGTAAGTTCATAAACTGAGAAAAGAAATGCAACAATGCAATATTCAGTGTTGACAGCTATTTTTTTTGTGGACATGTTCCATAAATATTAATGTTAAGGATTTCTTTTTTTTTGTGAAGAAATGTTTAGAATGAAGTTGATGAATCCAGATGGATCTCTATTACAATCCCCAAAGAGGGCAATTTAAGTTGATGAAGACTATGTCTCCCGGCTGACCTGGGAACGCCTCGGGATCCCCCAGGAAGAGCTAGACGAAGTGGCTGGGGAGAGGGAAGTCTGGGTTTCCCTGCTTAGGTTGTTGCCCCCGCGACCCGACCTCGGATAAGCGGAAGAAGATGGATGGATTACTTCTATGTGTAGAAATCTTTATTTATAATTGAATCACTTATTTTTTGCAAACTGGTAATTATAGTCATTGTTGTTGAGTGTCGGTGCCATCTAGACCAGTGGTTCTCAAATGGCGGTACGCGTACCCCTTGGGGGTACTTGAAGGTGTGCTAAGGGGTATGTGAGATTGTTTTTAAATATTCTAAAAATAGCAAAGATTCAAAAATCCTTTATAAATATATTTATTGAATAGTATTTCAACAAAATATGAATGTTAGTTCATAAACTGAGAAAAGAAATGCACAATGCAATATTCAGTGTTGACAGCTAGTTTTTTTGTGGACATGTTCCATAAATATTAATGTTAAGGATTTCTTTTTTTTTTGTGAAGAAATGTTTAGAATTAAGTTCATGAATCCAGATGGATCTCTATTACAATCCCCAAAGAGGGCAATTTAAGTTGATGAAGACTATGTCTCCCGGCTGACCTGGGAACGCCTCGGGATCCCCCAGGAAGAGCTAGACGAAGGGGCTGGGGAGAGGGAAGTCTGGGTTTCCCTGCTTAGGTTGTTGCCCCCGCGACCCGACCTCGGATAAGCGGAAGAAGATGGATGGATGGATGGATGGATTACTTCTATGTGTAGAAATCTTTATTTATAATTGAATCACTTATTTTTTGCAAACTAGTAATTATAGTCATTGTTGTTGAGTGTCGGTGCCATCCAGACCAGTGGTTCTCAAATGGGGGTACGCGTACCCCTGGGGGTACTTGAAGGTATGCCAAGGGGTACTTAAGATTTTTTTAAAATATTCTAAAAATAGCACCAATTCAAAAATCTTTTATAAATATATTTATTGAATAATATTTCAACAAAATATGAATGGAATTTCATAAACTGAGAAAAGAAATGAAACAATGCAATATTCAGTGTTGACAGTTTGATTTTTTGTGAACATGTTCCATAAATATTGATGTTAAAGATGAATTTTTTTGTGAAGAAA